>NW_009217504.1:6330-10919 GCF_000690835.1 Fulmarus glacialis
GTGCAGTCACACACATGACGGTCTCAGGGTTCACAAGCACATGCACACTTGCAGGTCCCCTGAGTACTGGCACGGCCCCTCTGCCTGGTGCCCCTGCTCAGATCCCAGCCCTCTGACCTGCCCCATGGGTCCCCTACTTGCTGGCAGGTCCAGCTCAGTGCTTGCTACAAACACGCAGCACTCACACTCGTCCCACAGGCACCTCACACTCACAGATCCCCCCAGGTACCAGCACAGACCCCCCCAAACACCTGATACCCCTGCCCGGACCCAGGTGCCCCACACTTGCTGACTGGTCCAGCTCGAAGTTTACTTGTGAATTCACACGCACACCCCATGCACACCCTGTCTGGGGGAGATACAGACCCTCACCCTGCAGCAGCCGGCACCAGGCACGTGGGATGTGACCTGTGGTCCTGTTCCAGTCACCGGTGCTGAGCCTCTCACTCCCCTCACTCACAGTGGTCTCCTCAGCAGCTGGTTTTGGGGACACACACTGTTCCCTCCCCTGTGGCTGAAGGTTAAAGACCCCCACTGGCTCCAGGAGCTGACAGCAGAGGCCAGGGGTGCCTACAGAGCCGGTCTGACCCAGTCCACTCACACTAGTCCCCCCAGCAGCTGGCAGTTGGGCCTTGGAGCACACACACACACACACACATGGGATAGAGAGTGAGATTACGCAGAGAGATAGTTAAGAAAGGATTTAATAAGAATTTCTAAGATGACAGAACAGGCTGCTGGGGTCAAGCATAGGGCTCAGCCAAACAAGTGCACTCACAGTCCTTGTTTTACACGCGACCAGCCCCTTTTATACCCTTTTTCTGTCTACCCCCTCTTTGTTCCTCCCAGCTCCCCTTCTGCACATTGCCTCATCAGTTTGCACAGTCCTACCGACCCCCTCAACTCTGGACCCTCAGGTTTGCTTCATCATTTGCCAAGCCTGGGTTTGCCACTGTTTCTTGATAGACCATCAGTTAGTGTGCCTGACCAGGTTCATTTCTGGTTATTGTCTTTGTTAACACTAACTGGCCAGGTTTTATGACTCTGTGTGTTTGTCTCCCTCTCTTTCCTTATCATCCAAACTGAAAAAATAAAAATTCTTATGCTCCACACATCCTTATCAATGAGTGCCACCGACCAGGTTTGCTCTTATCATGACTTCCCTTACTATTTCTTACTCGGGTTTGTCCTTGTACGTTCTTGTTTATGGCTCCTTTGGCCAGATACCCTTAAAGATATCATTCTCCTTCCACATATGCTTACAGTCACCACCCTAATTTAGCATGAAGCTATGGGCGAAGTGTTCTTACCATACATAGATTTGTGAATTTCTAGGCTTGTTTTTCATGGTGTTACAGCTTTGGAAAAGAGGGAAAGTCATTTACATTGAACAGGTTTAGAGGGGATTTTGAATCTTACTGATTCTGAGCTTGAAAAGTCTTGAAAATGCACTATCCCTTGAGCACTGACATATAAAGGGACAGAAAGTGAGTGAGACCTTGCAGTGAATCAGGACTGTTTCACTCAACAGAGCTCATTGAAAAGGGAATGAGAAGGAAGCTGACAAAATATCTAGGACAGAATTTAAAAAAAAATTATATTTGTATTTCAAACTCCATTTTCCTCTGCATACAGTGTATTTGAAGGTTATTTCTTCCAGGCTGGGTTCAGTTAGCCCAGAGGCTTTGTGCTCAGCAGTGTTCTTGGCTTTGCTTGCACTGGCAGTTCCTATATCCTTGCTGACACTTTCTACATAATTCTACACTAGCCCTCAGTTTGCCCTACTCTCAGCTGATTATGATCAGTCACTCTCACAGAAGCTTATCTTCTCCTCCAGCCAGAGGGCTCCACCTACCCCAACCACTCCTCTCTCAGATGAACTTAATATAAAAACTGAAAGAAAATCAAATTACATTGTCTGTCACAGACTAAGTAAGAAAATAGATTTCTTCTTGGTTTACTGTTCCATTCCTGAAAAAATATAAATATGTTTTGTTTAAGACGTGTTTTTTACTTGAGTTGCTATCAACCCTCGATTGGACAATTTCAGAGAAGGCTTAGAACCACTGTGCTCGGTTTGCTCAGTTATATTGACATTGCTGGATTCAGGAATATAATCTAAAAGACTGATGGGCAGTTCTGTCAGGCTGAAGCCAAGTATCAGCTGCAACACCCTTGACAACAAGAAAACAGGCAGCATGTAGTAATTGAAACTGAGTTTTTGGCAACAAAGAGGAGAGTCAAAAAGTACAGTACTGCAGCTATTGCAAAAGTCCTTTTGCAAAAGTACTTTGAAATACCTGCATTATATGAAGCTCATCACTGCTCATGGATTTAAAGATAACAGAGTCAGGCACAAATATCTCCCATTTGTATTTTTTGTCCCAGAGAAGTGTAAATCCTGCCACAGTTGCCTACCTCAATATTTCTTCAATATTGGTTTATTGAAATGTACTGTGGTCGAAGGATCTGTTACCTATTTACAAAGTGCCATTCCCTCCCCTGTCTCTAGGGCTGTTGCATTCAGATTCAAATTATTCATAGGACTGCAGTGTTAATGAATGCCCATGTGACAGGAATGCAGTCAAATAAAACACAATGTGGAAACCCTCTACAATTTCCAAAAATCCCTCTTTGGAAACCAAAGAGCACTTTGAAATGTTAATAAATACAATAAGCATTTGGCTTAAGGAGTTTCAGGCATAACATTTTATTAACCATAATGGGTCTTGGGTTTCTGACTTTGTATTTATAAAGCTATAAATCTGAAAGTATCATAACAATATTTTCTAGCTACAGGGAGATCCAGAAGGACAAATCAGTTTAGCAATGACAACTTTCTAGAAGGCTGATCCGTGGAGAGGCAGAAGCAACAAAATAGATGAACCTCCTTCTGCTACGGTCATTGCTCTAGCCAACTGAAAGATGATGAATATCTGCAGTGATCTGATAGTTGCTTGCAGGCTCTCCAGAAAGAGGTTGAAGACCCAAGTAAAATTCTAATGAAATGAATGACCTGATTCCACCAGGTTTGAAAAAACAAACAAACAAACAAAAAACCCCAGAATCCAGTACCAACAAAAAAATCTCCCAGAGAAGGCACTGTTTGGCAACTTTATTTAAAGTCAAAGTTTCCTGCTCTCAGCTGAAGCAATTCAGTGTAACACCATTTAGTTCAGAGGAGATACGCCTTTTTACCCATGCTAGGGGTGTGGCATACTGCTTTCCCTGAAGCTATAAGGACTCTGGTTTTGTTTAATTTGGAGAAAAGGAGGCTGAGGGGTGACCTCATTGCTCTCTACAGCTTCCTGAGGAGGGGACGTGGAGAGGGAGGTGCTGAGCTCTTCTCCCTGGGATCCAGGGACAGGATGCATGGGAATGGTTCAAAGCTGTGCTAGGGGAGGTTCAGACTTGACATCAGGAAACATTTATTTACCTAAAGAGCGGTCACCTAAAGAGTGGTCAAACCCTGGGACAGGCTTCCTGGAGACATGATTCAATGCCCCATGCCTCTCAGTGTTTAAGAAGCATTTGGACAATGCCCTTAATAATTTGCTTTAACTTTTGGTCAGCCCTGAAGTGATCAGGCAGTTGGACTAGTTCATCGTTGTACATCCCTTCCAGCTGAAATATGCTATTCTATTCTATTCTATTCTATTCTTCTTCCTACCTCCTCCTTTCCCTAGCAGTACATGGTGAGGAAATGTCTGATGACTCTGATTTCTTCCCAGCCCTGCACTAGCAGAAGGGATTGAATGGGTAACCATGTCCCAGCCTAGCCATTTCCCCTGGATTTTTTTTTTTCTCCTTGTAACCGTTTTTAAAAATGCTTGAGCTGTTTCCCTTGGAAAAACATAATAAACCAAAAGAGCCAGAGAACAACAGTACTCCATCAGAGTGAAGGTCTATCTGGCCCAATACTCTGTCTCCAAAGTGGCAATCCATAAATGTCTAAAGGAGAGCATATGAGCAGTGCAACTCTACTTCTGTCAGGGTCCTGGGGGTGCTCATAGGCCTCAAAGACTGCGACTGGCCGCCCCTGGGACCCCCACCCCCACCTGTCAAGGGCCTAGGGGATATGTCTTAGCTCAGCCTGGGGCCTCCAGTCCCTGCCTGAGCAATGTTGTAGGTGTGCCCATCTCTGACCCTGTCGCCTGGATGGGCCTGGGACCTGCACTGCAGATAACTGCTCTCCTGGATGCACTCCTCAGAACTAGATCATAGCTTGTCGTGCATAACTCTAGGCATAACAAAGCATAACTATTCTATTCTATTCTATGTTATGCAATTCTGTTCTTTTCTATTCTATTCTATTCTATTCTATTCTATTCTATTCTATTCCCTGCGCTCACCATGAGTTGAATAATGATGAGATTGTTACTTGCCTGAAAAGCCAGGGATTTTTCAGCTCCAAAAACACTCTCAAGGACACATATCACAAAGGTTACAAGTGGAAATAGGATTTGATTTTATTTTTCTGAATCTGTTTCAGAGCCGATGCTCACAAGCATTAACACAATGTGCATGTGTAGCCAGCAGCAGGCTGATGCATTCTTCAGTTTAGCTTGAAAAAACAACCCTTGCAATCT
>NW_009217504.1:10944-14964 GCF_000690835.1 Fulmarus glacialis
GCAGGAATACAGGCCAAGCAGTCCCTGTGTCCTGAAGAGTGAGAACTTGAAGAATTAGGATCAGGACTGACCACACACAAAAGAAGAAGAAAAGATGTGTGGTACTGTGGGGTATTTTCAAAAGTATGACACGTATCGATGACAATCATAATTTTTGCCTTCAAAAACTTGCTCTGCTGTGCTTCTTGGCCAGTGATGTATGAAAAGCACTCTCTTGCCTGCATGGCGCTTGTATTGCATGCAGGGAGAGGTGAAAAGTAGCAGCTCCTGATGGTGCAGCAAGCCTGGAGCCCTTCAAAGTACAGGCTGTTTTGCACAAGCAAGAACCCCTGGGGAAATGGAGCCAAGGGAAGACCAGAGCTTGCTCCCGCTACAACATTGCAATGTGAAAGAGCCCAAGAGAGCCAGGGCGTGAGTGGCACCTTGGAGGTGCAAGAGCAGCAGGCAAGAACCTCACCAAAATGGCCCCAAGAAGCCCTGACAAGGGGCTGTGCTCAGTGCTACAGAGGAAAAGAAGCATCCCTTGGGGACCAATGCCAGTCCTCCCTGGGGACAAAGAAACTTCCTCCCCCTGGATGCAGGGCACAAGAGGCCACATTCGTGGTGCACGAGCAGTGGGCAGTAACCTAGCCAAAAGGGACCAGAGGAACCCTGACAAGTGGTCATGCTCAATGCCGCAGAGGAAGGCAAAAAACCCCCGGGGACCAGTGCCAATCTGCCCTGGGGGAAATTCCTTCCTGACCCCAGCGCTGGTGATCGGCTATTCCCAGAGCACGTGAGCAAGACCTGCCTCCTTGTTCCACAGACTGGTCCTGCATCCCAGAAGATGGCCAGCCCCTACTCCCCCTCAACCTGGAGCCATCTCAGGGGCTTCTGTGAGTGGCAAAATGCCCCTGGCCTGATCGTCCTTGGGGTCAAGAATCCTTCCCGCACATGACAGGACACCAATGGGTGCTCCAAAGCACTGGGACCCCTTGCAATACCTGTGCACCACATTTCTTACAGCTGCTGCCCCTGGTTCTGCAGGGGATGAGGACAGAGACCTCTGCAGTGCTCCTCAAGCGCTCCACAAGAAGGCATTCTCTTGGTCTTGCCATTGCTATCCAGCTGAAAAGGCCTGATAGCCTCAGGCACCTCCAGGTGTTGGTGGTTCTTCTCATCTTCTGAGGAGCTGGCATCTGTTCCCCAAAGACTGAGGCTGAGGCTCAGGCAGGATTTCAGTCCATCAGATGAACTTTGAACATGGCCCCACAGGGAGCTGGCCTTGCAGTGAAGAACCTCCAGCAGCTTTGTCCAACCTCCAGTCTTCCTCCCTCAGGCCTCTCCAAGTAATTCCACTGGGTCCTCAAGGCTTCCTCTCAGATGTCTTTGGGCTGCTCTCAGGCCAGCTCTGTCCCAACAGCAAAGCTGGGCAGGCTGGCAGCGGGCCACGGGAGGATGCCCCCTTTATCCTGCCCCGGGGAGTGACTTCTGTGTTGCCGGATGGTGGCACTGTGACATGGGGATGACACAGTCCTGCCTACTGCCCCTCTGCCCAGCATCCTTTGGGGGAAGACCTTTGGGATGCTGGCGCACTCACTGGCTGTTGAGGCTCTGCCCTGCCGGCCCTGTTACCATGCCCAGCTCCCTGTCCTCTAGGCCAGTCCTCCTATGCCTTGGCAAAGAACTTAACTCTCTTAAGAGAGTTCCTGCTCTTCCTTAACAAATTTCAAGATGCATAGCTTCCTCCAACAAGAGATTCCTCTTGCCATTCCTCACTATTCTTCAGCATAGTTTTCTGGTTGTATCACTACAGGTTTCATCAGCACAACCAAGTCATATCTATTTTTTTCATACGTTCCAAACTACAAGGTCTACAGGGTGCATTCAAATTCTACAGGGTACAAATCAATAAATGATCATCTGTGTTTATAGTCTGAGGTCCTCTGGTTTCTTTTTGTGCTTGTACTTTCAAGCCACTGCTATCGTCCTGTGATAGTTCATTTGATATTCTTCAGAAGATGGCCCCTTGGCGTTTTCCAGATGTGTTTCTTGACAGCACCAGCACATTTAAGCATGTTTGGTACACATTTTTGATATAGAATTTCCAGGTTTTTCAGGGTCCCTGGAAATTTATGTTACCTAGCAATCGAAAAAGAAAATTATATACACCGCAGCATTTCTACACTCAACATACATCACACACATTTTTTACTACTTGTTATTATCAATTTAATTATTGCAATTACGATGAGTTAGAGATTTGCTCTTTTCAGGAGGTAAGAGGGTGAATTAGACACCTCAGAATGGGCTCAGAAACAGATGGTGATATGGGAACCAGCAGAATCAGTCACTTCACACAAAATAAATATAAAGAGGTTCCTTCTTTCATTCTTCCTGAAGGTCTGATTTTTTTATTCTTTTTTGTACAGTGACATAGCCTCAGTAGGATGCATAACTTGATTCACGTCCCAGAAAGGCCTCTTGGCTGATGGCTTATAGGGCAGGAGTTCCCTGAAGCAGAAGACAGGACCACACTACAGTGTGTCATTGTCATAGGGAAACATGACCAGTTCACATAGCTCAAATCAAATTAGGATTGAAACAGATTGGATCTATTACTGACATGTAATTAACTGGCATTTAGTAAACTATATATTCAGGATCAATATCAGCAATACAGCAGTGAAACTGCTGTAAAATGTTGATAAACACCTACAAGTTTATAAAAACCCTTCTGTAATCTCCAAAAGTTCAAATCACACTCACATTCACTGAAGCTACAAGCACTCAAGCATATACCTCATCTTCTGGAACTGCATATTGTCCTCCTTACTCACCCATTCTATGTGCATATGTGGCTGCTCTGGGCTCATGTGTATCAAGTGATCCACATGCTGGTGTGAAAGACCCTCACCCATTCAAATGCACACTTCCAAGATGTGGAATCATGTTAGCTGCACCTCATAGACATAGGAAGTCTACTGCTAAACATCCAGTCCTTTTCATCCAGGATCAGGTGGATAAGCAGAAATTAAAAAGGAGTTTACAAGTCCTAGGGTAGCACTGTAGTTACAGTATCAGAAAGCATCTTTAGCTATCACAGAACGTCCATCTTTTTTAAAAAGTTGTTGTGCTGAAATCATGTTGTATCTGCATCCATTACTAGTCCGTGTCTTGGAGAATTTTTCCTAGGCTACTACATAACTGATGTAAAATCGTCTAAATTTCATACATCTGAAAGAACTTTGCTCTGTTCACCTTCACTCTAAAACACCAGAGGATAAAGCTCACAAGGAAAGGATATGGTGCAGATCCTTATGTTGGAAATTTTACAGACTTCGCACTACAAAGCTACCTTTTCTCAGAAATGTTATTAAATTCAGTTATTAAATTTAGCTTGAGTTGCCTATTAATGTACTTAACTTGCACACAATGGACAATCATTGGTTCATTATAAATTCTTTTAATAATAATAGATGAATTGATAATCCATTAAATGGTCTCTGGCTTTGTTTTTCTCTTGGCATACCATTAACATATTCTTACAGTGTAACATTGTTCAGCAAAAGTAAGATTCTGTGTTTTACAAATATTCAACCCAAGAATACACTGTACAAGAGGTGTCAGGGAATTGTGTTCTACTGTTTTTTTATGGAAATTCATCTCTAAATCTATTTTATTATAATGTCTTTTTTTAGATTACAGATTGCACTAAAATTATCTCGCATAAAGCCTTCTGTAACATGATATTGTCGTGGTTTAACCCCAGCCAGCAAATAAACACCACGCAGCCGCTCGCTCACACCCCCCCTCCAGTGGGATGGGGGAGAGAATAGGGAGGGCACAAGGAGGAATACTCCCAGGCTGAGATAAAACCAGTTTAATAATTCAAATAAAACGAAGTAGAACTAATATTAACAATGAGAACAACAACAATAACAGAATAAACAAAGCAGGCAATGCAAATGAAACTGCTCACTGACCGCCGACCGCGTGTCACGAAGGGGGGCGAGCCCCCCCACACCCTTGGTTTTTATA
>NW_009217505.1:0-13436 GCF_000690835.1 Fulmarus glacialis
ACCTATGACAATTACCCTCCTTTTTTTCTAGCTCACCTCGAGCAGTGTCCCTCAGACAGCACCCTGACTTTGAGCTTGAGGCAGTATCTGTACCCCTTTGGGGAGAGGTGCTTTGCATTCACTTCCACTAAGCTCAGAAGTTAAAAATGCATTGCAACAGGCTTATTTCAGCCAAAAAGGTTTGGGCTTTTTTTTCAGTTCCAGAAACCAGCCACATGATTTATGGCAAATGCTTCTGCTTTTGGGTTGTCTGGGCTGTTTCTCTGCCTTTCATCCGACTGTGTGAGCTCTTTCCACTAAGAGTCCTGCTTCATTTGATGTAGGTAGCAATGAGAGCCAAGGAGAGCTGGTGGTGCCCACAGCATTGCAGCGGGGTGTCCCTTTGCTCAGTTGCAAACCTCCCTCCTGTGTCCCTGGGCAGGAAAAACACCAGGTCCTTGCAGAGCCCCGGGGGCAGTGAGGGCAAGAGGGCCAGGGCTGCTGCTTTGCACTGGTTAGCAGGGCTGGGGAAGCACCACGAGAAATGATTCAGTAGTTGTGTATCATCTCCTTCCTGAGCTGCACCAGAAGGCACCTCTTTGCAGGGTTACACCATAGGGCACGACCTACCATGAAGCTGTTTACAGTAATACCCCTCGTGATTCATCACCAAATCCCTCCCAGCAAAGTTTTCCCTTTGGGAGCAGAAGCCAATGGATTTCCGATGTTGTGTCATGTTGCACATGGCAAAAAGGCTCATTGTAACCACTGCTCCTCTTACACGGGATCTTAGCCCCAGTAGGCATCTACCAGAATACACCAAATACTCGATGAATAGTCAATACTGTTGAAAAAATAGGTGTACCTTGAGTGACTTTTGAGGTAAAGCTTGAAAAGACCAAACTCTTATAGGGAAAAAAGCAAAAGGCTGGCCTCCAAATATAGATAGCGTACACACGTAGTTTCAAACCTTTCTTGTACTGGTTAGTCTAATCCCTGCTTCCATGAAAATCCCCCAGCTAAACTAAACATCCGGTTCGTGTACAGACGATGCTTCTCAAAACTGAAAGGCACTGGAGGAATTAATTATAGATGAAAAAGATATATCTCATCTATAAAAGTAAGGATTGGGTGCTAAGCAAACAGGCCACATTTTTTATTTATTTAAAATAGCAAGATCCTATGTCCCTGAGGGTGATAATAAATATTTTACTGCACAGACTTCAGGTAAAATTGAAATGCTCTAATTGAAAGTCACTGAGGACATATGTATTGAAAATTCAGCTTCCAAGAGAGTAGCAGTGGCTTTTCATGGTGTCAAAATACAATTTTGTAATTTTCTAATCCCAACTGATACCTATAAACGAAAACCTGTCCTGCAGTCAGCCACCACTTTTTCTTCAACCTTCCTTTCAAAACCTTAATTTTCTACACATCTGTGTTGGTGCAGAGGTACATTAGCGTTTACAGTCGCTTGCAGATGTGTGTTTTATAGTGTGTTGTAAAGATTTTTTTCCTAAATATCCTTTTGCTCTGCAGCATGTGTCAACCAAACGGAATGAATTTCTCAGTGTCTTACTGGGCTCAGCCATTGAGAGTAAAGGCTCTTCCTCTGTCTTCGCTGATGCTTATGCATTGAGCATTGTTGCTGCATTTTTATCTTTCACAGATGGATTGCTAGGAAATGTGTGAAACTGCCTTGGGCACCAAGAAAACAGGGGCATCAAGCCAGGACCATAAAAGACTATTTCCAACAACTGCAGCTGCGAGGTGCCTTGCTCCACACTGAGCTCCACTCTCATACTCTGGCTGGCTCGCTTGTCCTTTATCTAAGAAGGAGGACACGTTTCAAGTACAAGCAAGTTGGGGATTTACAATAAAAATGCAAAATGCAATCTCCTTTAAAGCATATGCAGATTCTTTGCTCAGTGCTGAAAATCCAGGTATTCCCACATGTGAGATGAGCCATGAAAGTGCTTAGACCTGAGCATCTTTCATCAGATCCCTCCCTGTTCGTGCAGAAGTGCAGAGAAGGCAAAGAGCAGTACATAAATACCAAAATTAAATGGTGACTGGATTTCAAGGTTTTTTTAAATCCTATTTTTCACTTTTTATTTCTCATCATTTGACTAGAGTGATGGTCCCCAAAACAATTTGAGAGGAGAAATGGGGAACAGGAGAGCAGACGAGCCAGCTCAGCATCAAGCTGTAAGGAAAAGATAGGAATTACCATGCCCATCTCAATGCCCAGCAGACCTGAGGCACCTCACAAGCGGAAGCAAGCAGTCCAAATTTGGCTGTAAATTAGAAGCGTGGGAGGCTGCGAAACTAGCTAATAACAGGCTCTAAGAGGTGGACCTGTCCCTGGAGAAAAACAGAACTGGAGCATAAAAGAAACCTTGCAAAATGGTAGCTAAATGACAAAATTACAAATACTACTTGCGCTTTTAAGGAATTCTTAAGAAAACAAAAAAGGGTATATGTGATGCATAAGGGCATAAATGCAATCTATATCAGTGTAAATTATACTGTAGCAAGCCAGGGCATCATTTGTCTGTCTTACAATATCATCATCACTGTATTCTCTGCATATTGCAATTCATGTCATCATTCTGCATCTGGAATGCAAAAAAGCCAAGGATACCAAACTGGAAACAGATGGTATTCTCCACCTAGATTAATATTTACATTTCTAGCCACTTAATCTTGAAGAAACATAGCAGAAATGGAAGGGGCATAGGGAAGTGACAAAAATGAGAAGAGCACAGGGAAAACTGCCCTGGTAAGAAAGCTGGATTGTAGAGGAAGGAAAAAATATGGAAAATAAACTGGTAAATCCTGTTTCATATTACAAGGACAAGAGAGGGAGCCAATGGAACTGAAAATCAGTAATCAGAAAACTAATTAAATCACCACACTTTGTCTTTACACAATGCATAATTAATCTGTCACAGATGTTCTAGAGTCAAGAGAGATTAGATGATTGTATACATAATATGAACATCTGCAGCCATGTGATATAGGATGGAAGCCCTCATGTTGTACGATATCACCCAGGTACTCACTGCTGGAGTTTTGGGTCAAACTTCTCTTACTAACAGGTTATTTTCTATCTCCTCTGCACTGGGTTTGCGGTATCTTTAAAGCAGCTGGCAGACAGCTGTCACACCGAGTTCCTGATGTGCTAAACTATTTGGCCTTTTCAGACCTGTGTCATTTATTCCACTTTGATTTAAAGACAAATAAGTATATATATCAGCCTCACATAATAAAGAAAACTGTCCTGAAAGAAAAATAAATATGACTTTTTTGTGTGTGTGGCTTAAAGCAAAGATTGCATTTTAAAGACTTTGATTAAAAATATATATTAATTCTGCATATATTATACAGAATTAATCATACGGATGCAGATCTCTTCCCTCAGAAGGCTGGCTGCCTTTAAACAGCTTTTGCCTTTGAAAACCCTGAACTCTGGATGTGACAAAATCATTAGTTTGTATTTTAAAAGAATTACAATGAATGCTAAAGAGAGACCCCCACTTCCCACATACAAACTTTCTAGCGATAAAGAGCCTTTTCAGACTGTATAATCCTATTTACTGTTCTTAATTGGAGAACTGTGTTTGTCAAAAAGTACAGAAGTCTTCAGTTGTTTGGAAGTGAGTCTGGCTCATCAGCTCCCGAGGGAAGAAAAGAACTATTTATTTTAACCACTAAGCCTAAATGCAAACTGCACAATAAATCTGTCTATCCAAATACTGACCTTTTTCATGTAATGTCAGGATGAGGCTAGCCTTGCTGTATAAGGCTATTGTTGCTAATAAAAAAAGCAAACCCTATTACAGAGCCCTGGAAGCAGCTTCCAGGAGGTGGCAGGGTGAACGGCTGCCAACCCCACCGCCTTCCTCAGCTCCTCCGAGACCCACAGCCTGCAGGGAGGCTGGAGATGAACCTCAATTACCCAGCTCCATCTAGTGTTTGGGAAACAAAATACTCCTCAAAACCCATGCCACCTATTTATATTAAATGTCACCAGTTTTCTATTTTCATGAGGAGAAAGAGGTTTGCAGAGCGGGCACAAACAGTGATGCAGGGATGGGTACGTGTGCCCAGGTATGGATGAGCACAGCCAAAATCACAGTCTCTCCTGTCTGGCAAACGCAAACCGACTGCGTTTCTGTGCCGAGGAGCTTACTCTGTGGCAGTGGGGTTTTGCTCCAGTCTGTGAACCCCTGGATATCGGCAAAATATTTCCAAGGTGAGCAGGCAAAGCTAGCTCATACGAGGAACGTATCGATCTGGGCATGCTCAGCTTGTTAAGGGATCTGCATTTCCACTGGAAAATTTACTAGGATCAGCAACAGAAAACCACTGTTCCACATCCAAAAAGGTGGTCAGGAGGAGATGGTTTTGAAGCTCCTCAGAAATGCACCAAGGTGCATTTTGCTCCAAGAGCAAAATGCCTCTGGATTTCTAGACAAAAGACAAAAAGGTCCAACCCAGTCTTATCTCCCTTTAATTTCCCAAACCAAGGCCAGCCTATAGAAAGCAGAACCCAAAGAATTTGCAAGAGAAAAGGTTTTCTTCGGGCCCTCCTTGGGCCCAAAGATCTCCTTTCCGAAACCGCTAGTAGATCCCCTCCACCCACTGTCTCTGGCTCACAGGTGATTTCTCTTTGACAGCCACTAACAGAGCTCCTGGAAAATGTGCAACAGCTCAGCTGCCAGTCACGTTTCTCTCATTTGACATGTTTCAACTGTATTTCTTTAAGAAGAGACAACTTAAGAAAGACAAAACCACGGCACATCCCTGTCAGTTCTCCAGTCTGAGCATTTTGAACAGTGCTGAGATAAAGCAGTTTAAACAAACACGACACCGTGTAAGGTGAACCAACCGTAAGGAGTTTCCAGCAAATACTTGTAAAATTTCATTAAAAATCCCCATTTAAAGCCAGCTAGGTTTTTTTTTTGGTCAGCTCAGAAATAAAGTTTCTTGCTTTTTTCTCTCCTTAATACCTTTGTATGACTTGACTGGCAATGCACTCCTGCTAAATTTCCTGGGAGATTTGCAGTTTGGTCCAGCAGAAGCAGGACTATCCCTGCTCTGGCTCTGCAGATCTGCTGGGCATCAAGCTGGCCTTCTGAATTGGCTGCGGATGTTTCCATCAAACCTCGCCTTCATACTGCAGTGGGGTTACTTCATCGGATGCAAGATGGCTCTTTTCCTGAGTCATAACAATTGTTGTAACTCCACAAGAGCATTTGTGTATTCTTTGCTTCAGGGTATCTGATTTGCATAACAACTAGAGAGATGGTTATTGTGAAAAAAAAATGGGGGCCGTATGCAAATCCCCATACTGCGGGAGGCCGGCGGCCTTGGGAACCAATTACAGAGGAGGGATTTAAGTAACTGCTGCACATGTTTGTTTTTTAGGGGTATGTTGCCTGTGAGTTATTTTAAGGTGGCACAGCTACAGGCCTTCTGCTGAGTTCCCAGGCTCTCTTCCCGGCCCTAGCCCTCCTGTTGTTTAGGAAAGCCGAAGGAAGCCAAGGTTGCTCCCCAAGGCACAGCTGCCTCATGCGCTAGGTGAGCCTGGGTGCCTCCTTGCCTCATGGAGGAACCTCTCAGCTCCAATTCCCAAAGGCCAAGAGGTGCCAAGCACCCCAACCTCACCTCTGGGGCTTCCACGCAGTATTGCAGAACTATTAATGCACAAGCCTTTTGCCACAGCAACGTGTTGCTCAAATCTCCTGCAACATGGCTGGATCTGCAGCACCTCCTGCTTTACCCCACACCATCCCCCATTGCCTCCTTCTCTATAGTCTCCTTTAATCAGCGTGCAGTTAATCCCATCCATGCCTAAATAAACGTAAGGTAGTATAAGCTGTTTAGGTTTACTTAATGGCCCATACCTCCTCCTCCCAGCTTCCTTCAAACTCGCTCAGCTAAAAGATAATTCTCTTCACGGTGATCCATAAAAAAAGAGCACATTTGTAGTTCTTTAGTAGTCTATTTTTGCAGGTTTCCAGAGTTAACATTTTGCCTATATAAAAAGTGAAAATCAAAAGGGAACATTCTTTAAAAGCATAATTTTGCACTCCTTTTCTGCTTCTCTCTAGGATTAAGCTAGCAGACAGTATTTAGTCTGGTGAGACAGTAGCATGGGACATTTCAGAAAGGTTTTTTTTGGCAGAGAATAAGGAACAAATTGCAGATATTGGCAGCTGGATTTGCATTTAGCTTTAAACTGACCTCCCATAAGCTTAAGCAATGCACGGCTGAAGGACAATCAGCATTACTAAGCTCTTCTAACTATTATATCTTTCTGCAGAGATAAGCAGCAGTATATTCCTTTATCTAGCAAGCTACTGTAGGTATCATGAGACCTATTGACTCATGATCATTAGTAAAGTCACAAACCCACAGTTACATTTATCTACAGTAAAACATTTTGCCATCTATGCTATCAAAATATAGCAGAAGTCAAAAGAAAATATGTAAATCATTATCAGAATCTAAAATGTTTTGTAGTAATTACAGTTCAGTGAAAACCAGATTGGAAAAAGGCTCACACATCCTTAGGTTGTTGGGAGTTAACTTGCTTACACAGATGTCAGAGCATCATTTTAAGATGGAATATGCTTGTTCTTGAGAACAAATTTTCTTGAGGACAAGTTTCTGCAAATTTGCAAATGACAGTGAAAAACAAAATGAAGGAATAAATCTGAACCTTTGACCAGAACATACCCAGAAGAATTTCACCTTTCACTGTCCCCACACTGCAATTTTCTCATTTCTACACTTCCCAGTTTTGACTAGCAATGGCAGAGGCATACTGAGAGGGAAGAGAAGTGGGTTTGCTGCTATTTTGCTCAGAACAGTCCAGGAAGTATCAGAAATCTAGATAAAAAATAAAGTCTGAATGTAAGAGATTTCCAGCCAGATTTCTCAAGCCTGAAGTTTCAGATCAGTGTGGCTAACCTTAAGATAAGTATTTCAGCTTGTCTTAAAAGATAAGGTCTCAAACCTGTACCCATTAAAACTGAATGGCGTCTTTTGGATTGGGCTCTAGACTGGAGAATAACCACTGGAAAAAACCCTTCATTGTATTAAGCAGCATGAAGGGTACGTTTGTTGCTATTTTAATAACGTTTTCTAAGATCCCTGCTTTTGCATTAGAGTGTTGAGATAATGCATCAACTGAAATTCTTAAACAGAACATAATATTCTCCTGTTAACGAGAAAAGTGCGATATTACGGTGGCTGCCCGTGTGTCAGCGCAATCAGCCGGGCTGCCTGGGGGGCTGCTGGCTCTCCTGGCTGTCCCTGTCAGTCCCCGAGCCGGAGGCACAGCACTGCTGCGGGACCAGGGGCAGCCGCCCCAGCCTCAGGCTACCTTTGCACCCTGAGCACAGATCTCAAAGTACAGCAGCTTTTGCAACATTTAAAAGAAAATCAAGGTGTTTCTAGACACCCTGAGGGGCTTAGCCACACTCCCAGGATCCTCCAGGCTAATCCTTCGAATTCTGGCATATGGCACCATTTCCCAGGGTGTTTCTCTAAGCAGAAAGGAAGGGAGTCTTCGGCTCTGCTTCTCTCCTTGGGAAGAAGGCTTATTGCTGGGAATGAGGAAAAGCATCTCCGAGGCATGGGAAGTAGCGTTCCAGTAACATCTGGAGAGTACCTCCATAAAGGAAGAGCAGCTGAATTCATGCAAGAAATAGGGGCAACCACTGGATGACGTTTTACTTCTGATAGCCAAAAACTCTGCCTGTAGGTCTGATGATTTGACTTCCCCTAGGTGGGTCCCAGAACCAGTTGACGGGGTGAAGTTTTCTGCTGTGCCAGTGAGAAGGATCAGCGGCCGATGCCAGAAGGCAGGAAGAGACTTTACCAGATTTCCAGAGTGCTCAGCCCCTGACTTTGCGGCGTTGCACCCTCCTTCTCCCAGCCTCCCGTTCTCCTGGCTACTCTTTTATTGAAGAAATTATTGAAGCAGCATGTGGCTGGGAAGTCACCGGCGAGTGCTGTGCTGGCATCATGCAGTAGCAAAAGCACTGGAGCTTCAGCTACCACCACTCCTAAGCTCTGTCAGAATGAAAATCTTCAGTGAAAACTGTGGGTAGACTCTGAGTTTTTGCATTACCAGCAAGTCTAGGAGTATTTGGGCAAGAAAGAGGTACTACTCGGTGCAGTCCGGACTTTCTAACGCAAGGCTGCATTCCATTAGAAAGGCTGCATTGCACTGGCCACGAGAGGATCCTTCCAAACTTTGCAGGGCTCCTGCAATTTCTCCTCTGATGCAGATGGCAGAGGGTCAAAGTAAACACCTGTGCACCTGAGGATCAGCAGAATCTGTCCATTGTGGTATTGTAGCATGTTCATTTTGACCTGGTTCATTGTACCCACACCGAGATGCCGACTCCACGAAATACTCGAGGTTCAGAATGGCAGCAGAATGTGACTTTGGGAGGCTACAAGGAAATCGGAGGTGTCTGCTCGGTGACTAATGTGCTGATTATAATATCTGCCTGCTGAATTTTGCATAATACAGAAAAGGAAGTCAATAGACTTGGATCAATTTGTATGTAAACAGCTAGGTGATCTGTTGCTGCTGAACTTACACAGATTTGGACAAGACAAGGGCATCGTGGTGCTAAGCTGGGATTGTTCCCTACATGTATTTTCAGACCAGTGCTGGGAAACTGGAGATAGATGAGTGAAATTAATATTACATTTGGTTTAAAAGTGGAAAAAAAAAAAAATAGAGAAGAACTAATTATATGTTACTGGCTTGATTTGTGCTTTACAAATTTGCGTTTATGAATTTTTTTCTCACCATTAGCAATTTCTATTTGAAAGGGTGAGGAAGTGCTTGGAAGAGTGAATTACGGCTCACCACTGCTGCCAAGTCTCATGTTTTAATTTAAAGTTTCATGATTTTTGATGCATTTCTTAAAACTTACATTCTTGGAATAAAGATTCTATAACATTTCCAGCTTTTTTAAAATGTAAAACATGAAGCGATTTCACCTAGAAGATCAGATCAGATCAGATTTAAAAGGCAAATAAAAAGAATCCAAAATGTGTTATTTTAAGCATGCTTCATGATTTTAGGTCAGTTTGATGGGATTTGGGAGGCCTAAATCCTGAGGGTTTAGGGAAATTCTATGCTTTATTCATGAAATTATTTATTATGAAAAATAATATGTCAATTATAGAGGTACTTTTTCAAAACCAGTTGCAATAGCCAAATGAAGAGAAACGTTTGCAATGACAAGTACAATAGAGATGTTGTTTGTTTTATATTTTCATACAGTCCATTTCAGTCAGCTCTCAATTTTCCTCCTCTTTAATATGGGCAACTGTCTGAAGGAAAGGATCTGAGATGGTTAAAGACCAGCTGTTTAAGAAGTACAGTTCTGTACCTGTTCTGGATTTGGGCAGGTGATGTAGGACCAGTTTTATTTTCCATTTAAGAAATCTTTGTAATTCTGCAATTTTTCATTCTGGAAGCATTTCTCAGCTGGTTCCCTCTTTTCTGTCTCAAGCTCTGTGTTTTTGCAAAAGTGGCTTATTCAGAGAAATGCTTTTGATCTGAGCTCAGGTTCATCCTGTCAGTGCATAGACAGGAATTAGGCTTTTATTTTCCTTGGATTTGAGATTTCTCTTCTCCTTCTGCTACAGATCCAATTTGCCTACTCCAGCCAAGTCTATTTGTCAGTGATTACTACAATGCATCAGCCGATACCGTGTAACTGAAGAAATTAATTAAGATTAGAGAGTACATTGCCATAGGAATATTCCATTCAGTCCTAGAAAGACTAAATGAGTGTAATAGAAACAGCATCTTCTGGCCAGTCCCAGTTTCCTGCAGCTCCCTTTCCCACTTCGTTAAAGGTAAAAGCGCATTTAGCATGGAATATGCAAGAATGCTAGAGAGGTTTGCAAAAAATAAGATGAAAGGAATGAATTAAAGGGAAGAAATAAGACTGGGGAGACTTTCCTCTTATCTGGGCTGATTGTGTGAACACAGCATGGTGTGTTATAAGAGTCAAATGACTGTTAGTGTTGCAAATTTCTCCACAGTGTGTCAGACTGAGGTCAAATCCTCAGTTTCTAACAGATGGCGTGCTCTAGATCAGTGTTGATTCTTCATGCAAACAAACTCAGATTTTTTTTTTCTTCTTTTTATTCTTAACGGTCAAATATAGATACTGTAAGCTTTACTTCCCTATGTCCCTAGTATAAAAAAAGGCTCTTCTGCGAGCTTTTCCTCTAACTCCCTCACACTTTTTTTCCATAGTAATAGTGCGTTAGCCCTCAAGCTGGATGCAATGCAAGCATATGATATAACGTGATCCTTGTTCCCAAGAGCTTACAGTGTAGGTGAAGGAGAATTATGATACAAGAAATGCAGTTGGAGAGCAGTTATAAAAAAGCAAAATTCAAGTTCTCCTTCAGTGAGGGATGACTGAGGTAAAAAGGACGGTATGTGGACCGATTTGGCCCCTGAAATACTATAAAAAAACAAAATTCAAGTTCTCCTTCAGTGAGAGATGACTGAGGTAAAAAGGACAGTATGTGGACCGATTTGGCCCCTGAAATACATCTGTCACTTTTTGCTGGTTCTCTTCTGAAGGCTTAGACGAGAGGTCACTTACTGTTAACAGGGCTGTGTTTTGCCATGTGGTCAGGCATGTCCTGGAGGCTACAGGTTTCAAGATTTTACAAAATTCAAGTTCTCCTTCAGTGAGAGATGACTGAGGTAAAAAGGACAGTATGTGGACCGATTTGGCCCCTGAAATACATCTGTCACTTTTTGCTGGTTCTCTTCTGAAGGCTTAGACGAGAGGTCACTTACTGTTAACAGGGCTGTGTTTTGCCATGTGGTCAGGCATGTCCTGGAGGCTACAGGTTTCAAGATTTTCTTATGAAAACATAGCTGTGATCTTTAAATTTTGGGACTTAAAAGAAAGGAGATATAGGTGCGAGAAGAAAACATACAGTGAAATATTGTAAATATTGACATTAGGACACATAACATTCATGACCACACGAAGAGAAAGATGGCTCCGCTCAAACCAGGCGCAATGGTTTCTGCCCTGTTTACAGGCAGTCACCAAATCTGGGCTCTTATTTTGGAATAAAAAAGTCACCGAGCCTATAGTTATTTTAAGACCTGCATCCTGAAAGCAGTAGGGAGATTAAAACAAACAGGTTTTAAGCTTGTTGGCTTCTCACCTCCTTTTGAACCCCTCTGTTAAATTATGAGGCTTTATATTTTCCTTTCTTTAAAGTCTTTTTTCAGCTCCCTTTTTTGTTGTGTGAAAGACCCACACAGAGCAACAGGGGAAAACACGCCAGATAACAGATATACAAATAACACTATGTGAAGCAGATATAAAAAATTATCTTTTTATATCATTTCTCAGAATAACCTAAGTTTTGTGCAGCAGAGTGAGGTTTCTTAGAAGTCACAGGAGGTCCTGCGAGGGCGGCCAGAGGAGCAGAGCTGTCTCTCCTGCCGTCTTCGCCATCCGGAGTAGGAACGAGGCCAATGGGGCTCCCAAGTCCTTCCCCTAATTTCTGAGCTCCAGCAGCGACCCTACAATGACAGGCAAAGGAAAGAGAGCTAAAGTAATGGAGAGCTTATAAAGTTAGCATAAAAGCCTGCCACAGAACAAAGGAATAAAAAGGAATTAAATATTTGCACCTATGTCTTTGGACACCATATTCTGCGACTTTGAGATGCTGCCTTTTTCATCCACAGGACAACTTTCCAGACTATAACTTACCTTGCTGAGTGTATAATTACCATGGCAACCACAAATAAAAAAAAATTAATGGAACTAGTTCGGATCTGAGCATTTTTTTCTTTTTCAGCTTTGGTGCCTACATGTGCTAGGCTATGCGCTGTGCTTTTGAGACAGGGAAGGGGAGATCACAGTTCCTACCCAGAAGGATTGTCTGTTGTGTTTACACCGGTATTCTTGTCTGCAGTTTGGTTTACGTTGGGGTGTAATCACAACAGCTAAACTTAAAGGTCACTCTGCACAAAAACATACAACACAAGATTGACCCTACTCGGAGGATCCCATATCTAAATGCACAAGCCAACCAGGACGTGGAAGGAAGAAAGCATCATTGTTACTCACAGCATGTAAGCGTATTTATAGACAACACATTTTTAAAACAGTGAACTGTCAGAACATGGTATTTCTCGCTCTAAGATATTTCGCAAGTGCTTGGAAATGTGGAGTGTCTCTCAATTGGAGTATCCACACAGAGAGACCTTAAGTAAAACTGATTTTCACAGGGTAGCGATGGTCAGAGTAGCTTGAATATACCTCCGGGTAAGCATCTGGAACAGCTCAGCCTGTCTCACCAGCTTTCTGATGTCTAGCAGCGGTGAATATATGTCTCTCATGTCTGCTGCTACCAATGGTATTAACGCTTCACTGAGATGAGCAACGTTCACCTTGTTTGGTCTAAGCTGCACTCACAAGCTGTTGCCTGCATGGATGTCAGATAGTAATGTGAAAAAAATTCATATCCCAACTTAGGATTAGTGCTGAAAACTCTGCTGTAGATATAAGCCCACACGAAGACAGTCCTTTTGGTAGTACAGTTTATTCTGACTGGCAAAATAATGCAACCTGGACTGACACAAACACTCTTTTCTGAACATAAGCTGACTCACAGCAAGGAAGATGTACTGCTCTTATAAAACAATATTAAACATTTTCTAATATAAACACGGTTTGGAGGCCAAATGCAGAAAGATGTCTAGGTATTAACTCCATTGAAATTAGGTGGGAAAATGGTTTAGCATAGTTTCTCTCTGCAAAGAAGCTAAAGAAGTCATGCCAAAGGTTATTTCTGCAACCAAAGAATACCATTAAAATAGAGATTGCAGAACATACACAAGCTTAAGGAAATTCATTAGGAGACCTTAAATCTTCTGACAACATGTGTTTTTTGAGCTTGCAATACTCCTGCAGTGTCCACATAGGCTTCTTTGCACCCTGTTAAAGATGGCATCACAGACTGGATTTGCCTGATGGGAATAATACCGGGGGTACCTGTGTAACCTCAGCACAGTCCTGTCGCCTCTTTTGCCTGTGCCCATTCCTGCCCTAAGACTGCAGAAGCATTTTCCCTTCTCTGTCACTGCAAGTCATGCCTACTTCAGGGATGAATTTCTGGCAAAAACCCAATCCCCAAACCGGCATAAACCAGCAGACAGGGTGAGAAGAGGCAGGACTTGCACGCTTGTAACTTTAACCCCCCGCTACATGAGGGTTAGTGGGCTGAGTCGAAATGCCACGTCTGCCCGTTTCTGAACGCAGACATGTATTTCCTCAGACTATGCTCCTGCAGCCGCTTCTGATTTGTCAGCCGTTTCGCCCAAATTGCCCGGAGACCCCGAGAGGCAACAAACTTGAAACTAAGCA
>NW_009217505.1:13453-39855 GCF_000690835.1 Fulmarus glacialis
AATGACTGAAACAGAGAAATGAGAGTAATTGTGCACTGTGGCTGGGAAATCCTGGCTGAAGTTATATCTGAGTTTATCTGATGACTCTCTGTTTTCAGTGTTCAAATGTAATTTAAATGGGGAAATTCAGGTACCTAAACATAATGCCTTTGGAGATGACGGCAGTTGCTGGAGTGATCTAAATGTGTTGGCAGCTTTGACACAGGATTTATGGCAGGATTTGCGCCCTGCTGGAGCAGCAGCTGCAAGCCAGACGGGCTTCTCAGAGCATCTAAAATGACATTAGACAGCTCTTCTTATATTTAGGCACCTGAATTTCTCTAAATGTTCCTTTCTTGGAAATAAGTGTTTTAGAGTCCATTCAATGCTACTTCTAAGTTACAGGAACGGTACAGTTGTGTAATCAAATACAGAACAGAAAATGACTGAAAGAAGGTGCCTCAGGCAGTCTTAACATGTCTTCTTGCGAGTATGCATCTTGGTACGGTCCTTAGGATATCAGATAATTTTTCCTACAAAACCCACATCGCATTCAGTCTTGGAAAGGTAGATACTTACACAAACCTTTCCATCTTTTAATTACTGTGTACCTTTCAGACACTGCAGCAAATATGAAATTATTAATTTCCTCATGGAAAATTATTAATGAATACTAATGAATACAACTTTATAGTGACTCTCCCTAAAAAAATGACCTCTATTCCCAGTTTACTGTGGTAGCTGTGATGTCAAAATCTTTAAAATGAAAACAGGGACAGGTAGTGTGGACAAAATACCCTGATGCTGCACCTGTGTTGTGTCCGTATGGGTCTCGCTGAGAAGACACTGGAGTTCACAGATTAACAGAAGGCTTGTCCAATTAATATGTTTCACAGTTGTATGCTGCATACTTAATAAAGGTTTCAAAAGGTGCGTTACGTCACCTTATCCTAGAGAGGGGTATTAATAAAAGGGGATGATAAAGTTCAAGTCATTAAGTTTGTATTTGCAGCGTAAGCAAATTAGGAGCAGGAAGACAAAATAGTGCAATGTAAGAGCTAGGATGGAGAGAAATGATTCAGGCGAGAGGAGGTGGGCAGGGAGAGGGGAGGACAGGAGATGGATGGCTGTGGGAATGCTCACTTCCCATCTCTGCAGCCTGGACACGTTGGAGGACTTCGTGGTGACAGACACTGAAATGACACAGAGAGAGTGTTTTTAAGTGCAGAACAGTACTGTGTTTTACCTCTGATTTGATCCTGGAATCTCTGTTTCTAATAGTAAAATGATTAGTCCTAAAAGCCTAGCCTTAGGTCCAAAATGTGTCTTATTCTTAAAAGGCAGGGCGAGCCTCAGGGAAACTGGAGGTGGTGGGGTGCAGTGTCTCAGCGGCAGCAATGAATCCGCAGAGAGGAGGAAGGCAAAGCGTCCGCTCCTGGCGAAACAGGAGATCCTGTCCTGTATTGTCCCCGCTGCCGCCGGCACAGGGCACTGAGATTGTTCTGCAAAGCTCTGGGTGAACCCGGAGATGCCGCAAACGTCAGGTGCAGGGGGGCGGACACGATTAGTACGCACAAGGCTTAAATCCTTTGTAGACTCAGTCCCAGGTTCTCTAGGACAACGTTGGACTGCCTCAACTATAAGCCTGTCCTTTTTGCCTGTAAACCACTGTCTCCTTCACAATATGTCTTTCCAGTATCTTCAGTGAATGAAATGGGTCCCATGGGGTGAAAAGAAAGTGTTGTAGAGACCAAGCTATAAAGTATGTGCAACAAAGGGAGTCAAATGAAGGCTGTACAGGAACTCTTAATTTTCCCATTTCCTAATTTCTTCACTTAACTTTTTTGTAATGTGGTATTTGAAAGAAAAAAAGCCATTTCCTTTTTTTCACTCAAAAAAAATCCAGACAAACCACAGAAAAAAAATTAATTCCATGATGTGACTTGGTCTTGACTCTTACCAGTGGGGTTGGGACCTTTTTAGATCCATAGCAAATCCTCTATCCTCTTTCTGTTTTTACATTAAGGTGAAGGATTTTGTCTGCCATCTGCACACCTCTGAGGCAGGAAAAGATTCAATTCCATGTCCAGGAGGGCAATATGGTCTATTGGCCAGAGGATCCCTGTATCTCCCCTTCTCCCCCATCTCCCCTACCATTCCTGCACATGTCCTGCACTGTCCCTGCCAGTGTCTGCCCCCTCCCTTGTTGTTCCTGATTAAATTGCTCTAATAATTTTTGTTGCATGTGTGAAGAAAGATTTTATGCCACACATGGAGAAAAGACTATTTGTTAGATATCTCTTTTCTTTACAATGTTACGCTGTTGGCTTGGTGAAAGGCACACAGTGTTTGCTCCAGAAGCACATTTCTTGTGGCAAATTTAATATTGAATTAACAGGGGTCTAAATCCATACAGAGACTGAAGCTTCCAAGTGCTCAGTGTTGTGATGACTGACCAAATCCCAGGCTTTTCCCGAGACCCAGAACAAGGGTCCAAACTGTTTCCACAGCCTATCATGCTCTTAGACTGCGATGGCAGCCCTGGAGTGGTCCTCCAGACCCTTGCAAGGAAGGGCCACCTCTTCTTCCTGATATTAGCACACTGGGACGTGGGAGGGTTGGAGACTTCGCAGGGTGTCAGGGCCATTTACACCACCTGTAAGTGTGCATTAGCAAGAGGCAGGCAGACACACCACAGATTGATCCTGGGAAAGTTCATGCTGCTTCTTGCTTTTCAAAAATGACAGTGCTGGAGATATACTTCCTTGTGGCTTTTATCAGGCCCCTTTAGAAGGTTAAAGAGGAACTAAGCTCTTTAAAGCTACTGTACGTGGTGTTTGGTACCTTCCTTTTGCTCTCCTGCCTTAGCAATTTTTCACTTGGTCATGTATTTCCGTAATTGCTGGGGCCCTCCAGGGCTACTGCCAAGAGGACCTAGGAGCTAAACCACCTCCCGTGCTTGCCTCGGTGTCACAGTACACATAAAACGATGGTTGCAGCTGCAAGGATTGGCATGCACATCCCTGAGCAGTTGTGGGAACTGCACTTATTGCATCCTTGAGGTTAGGACCTGAGCCAGCTTCCTCGCTGGGGTTGCACCCTCACCGCAGGGCTGCACATCTCTCTGTGTCAAATTACAGGCCTTTCGATGGAAGAGGCTGAGCAAAGCCTGCTTCAGCCACCCTTTGCCTCTGGTTAGTGTGGGAGATGCGGATGCACGTCTCTCACCCAAAACAGCGTGGGAATTTGAAGCTAGTGCCTCACTGCCCCAGTGGTGCAGATAAAGTTACATTCCTTGCTGTCATTTATGGGTCACTTAAACCTACCAAGATAAGGTAGGAGAAGCTCTGCAGAAACTCTTGTTGGGACTTTGCTGTGAACTAGGGCTGGTTCTGGGCAACTTCTGGCAATTTGTACATGGCCACTGGGAAATGTGGCACTGGCAAAAGCTGAATGTGGCTTTTGACATTCATCCACAGGCTTCAAACTCGTAGATAAATACATAATAAGATCCCGTGGCAGGAAATTGATGGTCAACTTAGTAAGTCTTAAAATGTGCAAATTTTTAAAGCCGAATGTGATTAACCACTAGAAAACCTTGTCAGAGAATCGGTGAAACCAATCATACAATTTTTATTTTTATTTTTGATCAAAAGTATCTGTTTTCTGAAAGGGATGCTCTAGTTCAAACAAGAACTGACTTGAAAATGTCTGGTAGTTTGGTCTGGTAGGTTCCACAAGACACCAGGCCAGATGATCACAACTGATCCTTGTTACCCTACAATTATTTGAGAAAGAGGCACCAGATAGTTCGATATCTCTGGTGGGTTAGACTAGTTCTTCTTTGGCCCTTAAATGCTGTTGTGTGACCCCAGATAGTGATTTGAATATAAGTATGTAATGTTGTGCTTGTATCTTCCTGGAAATTCTTCAGCACTTCCTTTTGAATGTCCTTCCCTTAAGGCAGATGGTTATCAGCTCCCACCAATTACATGTAAATTTCATTCAGTTCTTGCTAGTTGAAGTCCATCCCAATCAATGACAATAGAGGAGAATTTCTCCTCTTGCCCCAACTCATCTGGTTTGTTTCCTCAGGCCCATTTCCAGTTTAGTCAAACCCTGTTCCATAACATCCTTCTTCCTCCAAAAGGAAGTCACAAAAATTAATATTGAAGAGTTCATTACTTTCTCTAGGCGAAAAAAGTGCAGACAAATCTTAAAATCTGATATGCTGCCCGACTTTGTATTTCTTCCCTTAGATTGTAAAACTGAAATATCTCTGTGAGTAGAGGTGAATGTGTTATAGCTAAATTTGCTACAGACCAACTGATCAGGCATCCATGTGTCATCATGCAAATGCATGAGGAATTTCCTGAGTATGAAAGACACCATATCAACCCACATTTATTATTTTGGTGAAATATAAGTGTAATATTTTTAGATGCCTTTTTTCGGTAATGCAGTCCTGAAGTTTATTACATGAAATGCCATTTTTATTTGCAAGTGGATAGCTTAAATAAGTTTTCTTTTCCTTTTCTCTTTCTCCTCCAGTTTAAGTAATTGGTTATTGCATATGCACAATCTGTGTTACTTCCAAAATTGTACTGTATAATATTTGTAGTTCCATATATAGAGTTAAAGCAAAACCTGAGATCTTTGTGAGTCCTTTTTAATGGCACTTACGGATATTTGATAGCTGAACCATATTTGTTAATCTTCTGTTAAATTCCCCAAACAACACCTTCCCTCACATTAGAAACTGTCCTACCTATTTTCATATCGGTCAGCCAAGTTTCCTTATCTGCGTGCAGAACATGTTAGGCCATGCAGCAATTTCCATAGAGACCTATGCATCCTTTTGTCCATAGGAAAGCTATTTACTTGAAACCAATAGTTAAAAACCAAATTGTAGCACATGTTAAAGCACAGTTTAGGAACCAGATCAAATCCACTGTGCATCTAGTCCAAATCCCTGGCTTAATAAATGGTCATCACGGCTTCTTGAAAAACAGGGGAAATCTCCAGCAGGTGGTAATGGGATAATCAGTGGATCTTAGTAGTTCTCACTATTTGGTGTTGGTATACATTGCAACGCAGGACATAGAACAGGAAGGGATGCCTGAACCATTCAACTAGTTTTCTTGCAATCATGCAATCTCATTCAGAAACGTACAAAGTTCCATCTTAAAACCAGTTTCCTCTTCCCCATCAACTCAGCTGCTGTCGGAGGCTGTCAGAGAACCTGTCCTCTGCCAAGGACGAGCTTTCCTCACCTCTTTTAGCATGTCCGCTGGCCATGTCTGCCTTAGCAAGTTGGTCTGGGGCAATAGTGCAGTTTGATGTGAGTCCTCTGTTTCCATTTACTTTATGTCACTTTGGTTCCTAAAGGGGTTTTGATGTATGAGAAGGAAATTAAATGAGAAACTCTGTTACAAATGTATTCTAACACTTGTGCATCATTGGTCCCAGGTGCATGTGTGAACTACAGCATCATGAGATCCTCTAGGATGCAAGTCAGTCCTTGAGAGTTCCTGTGACACTTAAGAGAGTACCTAGTCTGCTGTATTGCTATCTGGGGTAAAATGGCACATAAGCACATTTTAAATCAACAAATTCCTGTTGGTTGTCCAGTGACCGGGGCAGGCTGGAGAGGCAGCCTGCTGTGTATGGTGCGATGTTTGTGTGTTGTGATTCCCAGCCCTCAGGCTAGATGACCAGCAACGCAGCAGGGATGAGATGCACAGCAAACACTGGTGGGATGTCCCTGCTGTGCTCAGAGGCTCCATCCACCACCGTGCAGCTCTGGAAGCAACAGGAGATTCTCAACTCCAAAAAAAAGGGGTCAGTATTGCCATGGAGGCATCTCTCTGGCCTCCCTATGTAGCCTCAGATCTCCACTTCCCCTTCTTCCCTGGACAACCCTGAAAAACCCTTCCCTCCACGTCACACCCCGACTTCCCTGCCATGCAGAAGAACAGGTTGCAGAAGACAGTTTTGTCTCCCATGGCACAGAAGGAACAGACCAGTCGCTGGAGCATTACCCTCTTCAGAGTTGGGCTTTCCTCCACTCTTCTCAAGAAATGGGTTTATCCCAGTCATCCCACAGAAAACTGTCCTTGACCACCTGAGGCTGCAGGGTGGGTAGCCACTAGCAAGGGCACAGTACCAATGTATCCTTGCAGGACTGCTGGGTTTGTGTCTCTCTCTTCTACAGACCCCTACGATCAAGAGGGGTTTGCAAAAACCGTTCTCCTACCCCTCTGTGCCATACTGGAGTGGGCGCGAGGCAGGTACATCTGGGAGTCCATCCTGGAGGGAGCACTGCTGGAGCAGGAGGTGTTTCAGAGGAAGAGAAAGGGAGGAGTGAGGCCAGGGACACTGAGGTAGAAAAGGTGCCTGGTCCTGCAGGGCTGGCAGCAGCTCCTGCCTGCTTGGTGCCAGACCAGAAAAGCCTGGAGAGGAGGTGCGAGGGGCTGCTCTTCCCCTCTTTCTCAGTTTGTCGCCCACATTGCCCTTCCAAATCCCTTCTCCAACCTTAGGAGCTATGGACCACCTGGTGCCCAGGAAATAGAGTTTTTCTGTTTGAGCATTTATATTTGACTGTAGGAGTTCCCCCATTCAGTTTTCAGCTTTTGCTTAAAGCTATGTCCCCTCCTTGCTTGTGTGTCCATGGTGGGGGGACCGGCAGGAAGCCAGGGCAGGCCATGCGGACCATGGCCTGGGTCTGCCATGAGATGGGATGGCCATCCTCACTCCCCAAACATCTTCGGTCTTTGCACGTGGGATGGGTGTGCAGGGTGTGGTCCAGGCAATTTTGGGAAGCTACTTTCTTGATCTTTGTTTTACTGTTACAGTTTTCTTCCTTACTCGTTCCTCTTTCATGCAGCTGGAGAACCTTTTGCTGTGTCTTTTAATATCCTTCGCAGGTCTGACTCAGCTTGACTTTTGGCAATGCTCCTTTTATTGCACACAGATTTCTTTGCTGATCAAATCCTTTTGCAATACTTCTGAGCTCTCTGCTACTCTCAATATGACTTCTGAGATGCTGACTCAGTTTGCTTAGTCTGGAGCCCTTCTTGAAAGATTTTCTTTTGCTTGGGATAAAAGTTGAAGATATTATGGCATCTTTGGCTTAAATGCATTTCTTTCCATTTATGTCTTCTATTTCTTCAGTTGTTAGAATTCATTTCATTACACAAAAGTACCCTTTAGAAATAGAAAAACTTTTAAGTCTTCCACTGAATTTAAGCTGAATCAGGTTGTACTCACAAACCAGTTTATAACCAGAGAATATAGAGGATACTCTACATTTTCTGACATCTTCTCTATTATCTAAGCACCTTTCCTAAGCAAAACATAAGGATCTCCCTGCAGCCTCTTCCCTCCCTTCCTTGCCCCATTGCGAGTGGTCCAGGGCTCCCCCCTGTTTCACTGCCCAGGGGTGTCCTGTGATTCCTCTTTGCTTTCCCCGGAAAACCCTGCCCATACACCAGACCATGAAACCTGATGAAAAACCTGTTGTCCTTCCCTCTGGCTGTAAACTGGGAGCATTTGATCTCTCACCTGTATGTAAGAAATCAGCGTCGCTCCATAACACATTTCCCAGTTGCACGGGCCAGCTGCGACCTATACTCATATACTGACCTCAGCCCGCTGGTCTTGGGGCAATGAGCTACATGAACCATCTTTTTCCTCCCCATGGGTGTCTGACCCAACCATACCCTTATCCGGGCTTTTCCTGCTTCTCTCCTGCAGTCCAGTAGGGCAAGGTATGGCCCTTCCCACCCGAGGCAGGACTAAAGCTGGGGCTGGGGATGAGCACTCCAGCTGTAAGACAATGCTGAGAGGCGCATGGCACTTTTATCTTATTTCCTGATGCGTCTACTAAGTCCCGACGGAAGATTGTGATTCTGAGGATGATGTCTCATCATTAGCAAATTAGATGCTGTAATCTGCTTCTAAATGAATCTTCTTAGGGGGCATTACTCAGGGTCAGATTAAAATTAAGTGAGGGAAAGACTGATTAAAATGTAAGGTGAGCTTCCGTTCTCTGCTTCTGGCGGGTGCGACACAAAACCCTTGAAAGGGCAGAGGTATTTTTAAACCACTTTTTTGTCGCCTGCCCCGGAACCGTCTCTAAATTACTATGCCTCACGGATCCCGTGGTGATGTGCATCTTCTCCTCTCATCTGGGTGCCAGTCCCCAGGTCTGTAGGAGACCAGGTCTGTCCGAGACCATGCCTAGAGAGGAAAATATCTTCACCGCTGAAGGGGGACTTTAATGGCTGCTGTAGACACTTGTCCTGGGGCTGCAATCAGCAGCAAGAGTCTTTCCCACACTTTTCTAACCACCCTAGCATCATCTTGCAGGGTCGTGGGAACTTGGGCTAGCCAAAAATTTCGGCTACACTAGTGGTGTTTCCTTTAAAATACAGGATCCCAACTTAGACGATGCATTGCTGAGGGAGAAAAAAAACCTAATTCAAGGTCTTCTTGGTCTAGTTGTTCATTTGTTCAGTCTTGCTCTGATTTCTGAGGGGGAAATAACCCAAACCAGCAAACAAGAGGCTGTGAGAGGCCAGTTGCACTTTACCAGGGACCCAGCTTATCCGGGGGCGTCTCATGGCTCCTTTTACACTCCCTGACCTAGATCAACCTTTATTTACCTTTTTTAATCTCAGATTAATTCTGACTGGATTCAGATGACTGGGATGCCACCCTGATGCCATTAGGGTAATACGGATCTCCGCAACTGGGCCAACAAAAAAATATTAGCTTTTAATTTTGACTGAAATAAATGACTTCGCGAGCCATTGTATTTCAAAGCTTTGCTGGGGCAGATCAAAACTTTCCTGTTAATTAACTGCCATGTTAATTAATTAGACGTGTGTGAGCTGATGTTTAGCTGCAGTTGAATAGCAGCGTATTTATTTTTCTCATGCTTTACAAATGGCATTAGCATTACTAGTTTCTTGTCTCATATCTGCTGCCTCATTTCATGACCGAACGTGAAGAGTGTTTATGACATAGTGCTTTAAACTATTCTGACGTGCTCTCCCTTCTGCTCCCTCCCTGTCCACTGGCACCAGGCTTGCAGGTTTCTGCTCCATGCCCACCGACCGTCCCACATGGCCCCAGTGCCACCAAGATGGCCTCACTGGTGCCCCAAATGTCTGAATACACCCTCCTTTACCCAGGTTGATTACTCATGATGTGCTCTAATACCAGTCATTGAGCAATGAACGCAGCCGCTCATCTCAGTGCAAGGTGGGCATGGGGACACAGTGCAGCACAACTGCACCATGGACAGCTCGTGCAAAAGCACAGCCAGCAGCACCGGGCATCAGGTCTAGTTCCTCGAGGGCTTACATCTCGTCCTCCCCTGGCTTTTTAACTCCTTTTTGAAAGAGGTGCTGGGATGCTTAAGGGAAAACACTTTGCCTTTCTTTTCCGAATCTTCTCTTTTGAAATGGCAGAAATTATTTCAGTCACGAGTGAGACCCAGGAGGGAAAATTAGCCATCGTAAAAAGCTGTCATTTTAGCTCTCAATGCACAGCCCTCCAAGGCACCAATTTGCACCTCGGTATTAAACTCTGCACTTTGGTTTTCGCTTTTTCCGTTCCAGCTGCTAAAGCTCCTTGTAGTCTTGGTAACTGTAGGAGAAGCCGCCTTCCCTCACCGTCGGCCGGTCTGCACAAGGCTCTCCCAGCCGATTACTTCTGCCTTATTTAAAGCCCTCCTAATCTAATTAGATGTCTCTCATGAACATACTAACAACAAAGGCCACACACCCAGAACTGTTATTTGATGCACAGAACAAAGCCCGTTTGGTGATTTTTCCGTTCAGGGCTTCTAATAGCCGAGCTCCACGTTTGCTGGGTGATACATTAGGTTTTCATGCCAGGAAGGCATGATCCAATTCTTGCCGGAGTCCATAAAAAGGCCCCTGCTGACATTTGGCTGGGGCTCAAGACCTACATCTTTATCAGAAAGCTTTGTTGTCTGCCAATTTTTTTGAGCCTAATGCACATATTCAGGCAAATGCAGGGACAACTGCAAGAGGCATGCTAATGAGACCAGGCAGGCATATCAATAATCCAGCATCAGTCTTTTTACCTGAGTATTTGACACAACAGATTTTAGCCTTTTCTCTGAAATCTCTGAAAAACAGGTTTAAAATCTGGCTAATTTTCTAGACATGATGACGGCATTACTGTTTATTTCCAGGCTAGAGGATAATGCTGTTGCATTTAAGAAAAGACAAATATTTGAAAATTTTTGTGTTGTCACTTGGTCTGGTAATGAAATGAGGTGTTAGAAAACAAAAGCAAGATCTTACGAAGGCATGGTGATAGTTATTCAAGATGCAGCACTTTCTTCTCAGAGTCTGCTGGAAGTATATATCTCCATTGGGCAGTGCCCAATAGCTCCTGATAATTCTGTTGTCTTTTGAGTGTGGATTTGAATTATATTAAAAGTTTACTGTATCATAATCTTGTACAAATGTACATAAAGTACATATCATAAGACGGGATCAAATATATAATTAGTAGATGTAGACGTGTGTGTACATCATAAGCTTCTCTATGAGTTGATTTGAAGTGAAAAAAAAAAAAAAGCAGGGATATCAACTATCAGGATAGGATGAGGGCAGGTTCAGATGAGACTGTGCTTATGAAAGTGGGGAATAAATGGAGAGGGACAAAACAGGCGGAACTCAAAGAACAGAAAAGTAGTTCTCAATAATTTTAATGGCAAACCAAATGGGCTGCAAACCTAGTCCAGGATGGGCAGTTATGTCCTGCCAGCTATATGCAAAATGGCTATGGCTTTGAAAAAAAGCCCATTTTGGATACTTTTTTTGATCGTATGTTTTTGTGAAAATATGGAGGAAGGCAAAAAGGAGAAAACATGCAGAAGGCTTTTGTGATCAGGTAATAAATGGTCCAGGATGAATTAATTAAGTCCGGTAAATGATTGGAAGAAGTTACGGGTTGGTTTGCCTCTGATTTCCACTGGTATGAAGTAGGAATAACTCCACGAATGTCAGTGGGCTAAATTAGTGAGCATGAGAGAAGAATTAACACCTCAAGAATGTTTCTCTGTTTCAAAGTCCTACTACATTTCAGCGGTGCTTTGGGATCCAGTGAGATAAAATGTGCTGTACAAATGTAAATGTGTCTTATTATTAAGTATCTGGTAATTTTATTCAGGGAAATAACCCTTGCTGCTCTGAGTTCAGCAGCGATTTGCATAATCTCAGGTAAGTGAATCAGAAATGTCTTTTAAGAAGGAGGCTAAACCCTAAAGAATTTAAAACTAGAAAGGACGTTAAACTCATCTGAATTGCCAGGTGCTTTTCTTTATATTTCATCTTTCCAGAGGCATCTTACTCCAGCTGGGTGAAAGGAATAGAGGAGGGGGGAAGATAGAAAACATAAACAAAAAACAAGCAGAACATTTGAAGGAGAAGTGGCATAAATGAAGATTGAAGAACTACAACATAAAAAAAACACCTCTGAGAACAAGCATTGCTCACTGAGTGTTTTAGTATGTCACAGGGAAATTACATTTACAGTGTCATGGATAGATGGAGAATTTTTTTTAAGGCCAGAAAAAACCCTTGAGCTCCATTCTAATGCCATCATTTTTGTTTTGGCATGTTTTCTGTCTTTTAGGGCATAAATACCCCTTGACCATCCTACCAGGTTCTGCCTCTTTCTCTGAAGTGTGGTGACTAACAGCAAGCATGAATGCGTGAGTGTCAGAACACTGAAAAAAAAACCTTGAAACCAAGGACAGTACTCACCTTGGCTTCACTGGAGCCAAGATTTCATCCAGGCAGTAAGATTACTGGACACAGCACAAACCTCCATGTACCCTGGGTGCTCTTGCCATCAACTAATTGCTTTAGATTGGTTCCTGCAAATTTTACAATGGCAAATATTTCTATCTATGAGAAGCTAGAAAGTAATTGTCTGGCTTCAAATTGTTCTTCAATGGTCTGTGGGTCAAAAAAATGTGTTTGGGGTCCAGGTGAAGAAGCGTGTTCCTGTCTCAAGGCTCTAAATATGAACGACTGCTCTTTTAGGTTACTTTTTCCATCACTGACAAAGACCTTCTTGCAACAAAATGTTGAGCTTTCTCTTTTGCCTGTATTGTTTTAAAAGGCAAATGCAGGATACTCTAGGAAGCTGTCTACTGTCACTTAGTCACAACAGCCCATCTTAAAAACCTTAGACAACTTGCTTCCTTACTCCAACTGGAAATATGTTCTAGGGCATCTGAGGATGAGAGCTTGCTTTTTAATTTCCACTCAAAATTATTCATTGTCACTTTCCTCTCATTTGTCCTTGTGACAATGTTGCCATTTTACTTAAATAATTCTTAATTCTTTACTGACTACCTGGTGATAAGCCCTTTAACAGATATATACAGAGCAATCGTAACTCCATTTTCTAGTCTAAGCCACCCACGCTCTTTTATTCTCTTCTTGTGGGATGAGTGCTCAACTTCTCTCTTCTTTTTAACAACCTTTCTTTGCCCTTCTGCCACTTGAAATTCACATTTTTGAGTATCGGCTTGTACAGAGTACTGTAGATCAGATTCTAACAGTCACTTGTACAACATCATGAGCATGTCTCCAACTACAAGAAATACTGAGCTGCTGTACCCCACAATTACATCTGTATTTTTCTGGCTGCAACACACTGATTGATCACATTCATCCTGTGATTGCCTAAATACCCAGGACTTTATTTTCCTCAGTCTTTTCACCCTGACAGTTTTGGTTTTGTGTGCCCAGACATTTCATCAGGCATGACATGAGGTGTAAGCATAGTGTACAATCATTGAGTTAGCTCCTTTCATACAAGTCTTGAAAGTTGAATCCAGCCTAAGGAGAAGCTGACCACGGAATATGGCATTTCTTTGTTGTGGCTGTACCTCTCATAAAGATGACACAGAGTTCCCATTTTCTGGAGCCGTACGTGGAGGAATCACACACTGGAAGAAAGTTTCTGTGCTGGCCGCTCCAGTCCTCCTTCCAGCCAGTGCAGAGGTCTCTCCCAGTGCTTTTCCTGGGGTTGCACAGCAAGTGCTGTCCGTGGGGCTCCTTTGCAATTCTTCCTTGATTATTTTGGCTTCTGCTGTGCTAGACATGTAGCTCCACCAGAATAATACCCACCTCCTGCACTTGCATGCATCCTCCCCCAGTGAAAACCTCCTGTCCATCTAGCTCTGAGTAGTCTTGTCCCTGGCCTGTGTTTGTGGCTTTGGGTCTTAATGTAACTCAAAGAGGAGGTTTGTTATTCTGACTGAAAAATTTCTGTTATGGGAAACCACAGAGGTCAGCCAGGCTTCATTTAACTTTCACAAGGGCAAAACTGCAAACTTGGGGGAAGAACCACAATCCCTTTACTCAAAATGCTACTACCAAACCACATGTACCTAGACAGGAACCAACATAATACCATGAAGAACTCAATAGGTTGTAGTATCTGGCTCTGCTGGTCGTTTTAGAAGTTGTGCTGGCAATGTAGAAGTCTGGGACTTCAGGGATGAAAGTTGTCACTAGACTAATAAATAGAAAGAGGTTCTTGACTGTAAGACTCTAGCAACAAGGAGGTTGCTTGTGCAGCTATCTCTAAATCCTGCTGCCTGATGTAATGTTCAGAAAGATTGGCAAGTGCCTCATTTATGTTGCCAGTGTTCACAGTGCTTAAAAACCCTGTGCATGCAGAGGCTGCATGCTATCCCTGTTAAAATCCCAAGGCAGTGCCCCTGGAACTGCAAGTGATAGATACTTGGCAGTTCAAATATGTTTGAGAAGATTTCCTGTTATCATCCTTCCTTGCTCCTGCTGTTCTGCTACTATGTTCTTACAACACAAGAGGTTTGGGTTCTTAAAAAATAAGGAGACCGTTATTATACTTTGGAAAATGTCCAGCATTGTTTCTAGGAAGGTTATTTAGAGCAAGCCTCAGGAGTCTAGTCCAATCCTAGTAGAAGTCAAGGGAAAGTCAGATCTAGCTGACGTACCAATGCAAAACCAAATTGGTAACTTGTAGTTAACAGCACACATGGTGAAGGTTGCAAAATCTTGATGAAGAAGGTAAGATTAAGTTTCTTCAGCATAAATCACAGTAAATGATAACCTAAGCAGGCCACAGCCACAGTCCAAAGCACAAATCTCAAAGGAATAGCTGCTATCTGTTTTTTATAATGTCTTATTTACCCAGCCGTTATAAAGACAGTAATGATAAAATGGAAATGATAACGCCTTCCACCTGAAGCAATGCCAAGCATGAGTTTTAGGGAAGATAATGAGCTTGATGGGAAGGCCATTTTGAAAGGAGTTTATGGATGGAAAGGCCCATCTGTGGGGTCTAAAGTACCTTCCAGATCAGAAATGAGTCCACTGGTGTGGACTTTATCTGATCAGATGTAGATAGCTAGAATGAAAACATCTGAATTTGAGCTGGTTGTTAAGCATATTCATTGGAAGAAAAGAAACACTTCGGGTGTATGATTCATTTAATCCTAAAGCAGATGTCTACAATGCTTCTGATGAATTACTCCCTAAAAATCCCTGGTTTTCCCTATCAACTCTTAGGGATTCCTAAACTGGTAGCTGGAAGGAACACATCTGTATTGTAGATATAAAGTTACATGAGGTGAGCTTACCCAGCTCATTGACAGTTCGAGAAACCTGGAATAGTTATTGCTGTTCAACAGGTAATCTCCTGCACTATCTACCTTGTTAACAATAAGACCGTAGGACTTGTGCAGGATCTTTCCACTGTTTTTGCTTCTCCTGCAAAGGGACTGATGCGTTCAAGCCATCAGGTACCATGATCTAATTTATTATTGCATTGTACCCAAAACACTTTCCTATCCTTCATTCAGATAGTAGTGTAAATTTTACGTTGGAGCAAAGAAACAGGCAATATGGGAAAGCCAAAAAGGAGTTTATGCTGCTTAAAATCAAAACAGGTCAACAGTATTTTGCTTTTAAGACATCATGTGCATTCTTTCAAAGGATCTCTTTAAAACAGCAAATTAAGTGTAATTTCAGATAGGGAAACTGAGGTTAAACACGTGATTTCCATAGCATGTCAGCTTGAGTAGTGCATGGAGAAGAAGTACTGCATGGAGAAGAAGTACTGCACTGGAGTCACAGAAGCATAGTCCTCAGTTGTGGTGTCAGTGTGAATCTACCATAAAACCTGCAGGAAAAGATCAAGTTACTTTCCCACAGCAGAAATCACAGAAATAGTTAAGCTCTTCAGCAGACCACAGTCAACTGTTACGCTGCAGTCAAAACCGCAGGTATCGCAGGTATTGCAACTGCTTGGGATTTGTAGTGCCCCTCTGTGCAGGAAGTAGCAAAGGGGAAAGAATACACATCTCCTGCCAAAACCAACGTCATCGAGGCGTAACAGGAAAGGTAACCCATCAGAAGAGAAATCCATACCGAAAAATACTGGCTATAGCTAAACAAGGGCCTAAATGGTACATATACATACATGCTTTTGTCACAGGGAAAAGGAAGCTGCTATTGTCAATACAGCAGAGCTTAAGGGAAAACAAAATGGTATTTTTTCCTCTCTTTCATTTCTTACGGATGCAGCAGGTAATGAAAGATATTTGTCTTTGAGCAAGAATGTTGTTTCCTTTCCTTCCTCCCTTGTTTTCCTTTCCCCCTGGATTTCCACCACATTTCAGGGTATTTTTCTTCAAAACCCAGTGTTACTGGAGAAGTGCCTCTTGAATCTCTAAGTGTAGAAAGGGAAGCGGTTTTTTTTCGACAGGTAGGATGGCACCACCGGAAAGCAAGGCCACCAATTAGCAGGGAGATGTTGCCCTTGCAAGAACAAGGGAGTCTTGACATAACAGCTTCACTTCAGAGGAGAAGTGGTGAGCAAACAGCTCTCCTATCAGCTGAACACCACTTAGCTGTCAGGGGTGGACCAGCAGCAGAACTAGGTGCTTGCAGACAGTGTGTGTTGTGCCAAATCTTACCACAAAAAAATAATCCACACCCAGAGGGAAAAAGAATTACTCTAGGGAAAAAGAAGAGGTGTTGAGAGGATGCTAGTGCTGAGTCCCTTGTACCAGCAAAGCAGTGGCATACGCTCATTACTAACAGTGTGCTAGATTATGCGGGAACAAAATTTGCCTTTCCCAAGCACTGGGATGTGAGGAGCCAATGTGACTCCATGTGAACCCTCAGGAGGAAGGGTCCATACTCGCATGTCCAAAGGCAGGACTGAGGTCCCACCACGGGGATTCCTCCGACTGCTCCAAAAGCCCAGAAGGTGAGGACGGCCTTGTTTCTGTGCTGTGCGTACTGAGGAAGCAACCCCAAAACCGAGGGTTCACGAATAATCAACTAAAAATGGACAGACAAACACTGATCTACCAGTAGCTATAAAAAGATAGGGTTCTTATTATTTCTTATCCTCTTTTTTTATGCTCTTTGAGGCTTACAGTATATGCATGGCCCATATTTAAGCTTTTATCTACAGCCATTAGGACTGGAACTTTCCTTTTTTAAATGAATGCTGAGATTCTCACATAATGACAAGAGCTCAGGAAAACATCAAATATCACGAGACATGTGAAAAACATCTTACGTTGGCAGTACTGCACATAAAAAGAGACAGCTCTTGCCTTGAAGAGCTACGGTCCAAACACGAGACAAAGAGTGGTAGAAAGTAGCATTACCACAATTTTACAGATACAGCAAGATTAAGGAAAAACTTGTCAAAGGTGAAACCGAGCACAAATCTGCTGCGGCTGTTTAGAGCCCTAACTTTAGGGATACATTTCTTCTTCATTATACAGCCTTAATTGTCATAGGGAGAATAAAACATTTTGCATGTTGCCAGAGGATTATGTTTTCCTTGCTAAAAAAGGCAAATTAGGCTATTGTTGTGACAAATCATACTTACATATTGCTTCAGCAGGCCATAAGCTTCACAAATAGAATTTGTTGCGTTACGGGATATTAGTATTTTTCAGTGAAACCAAAGAAACCAATGTTATAACACCCAGTGAAAGTAATTTTGAAATAGATTCAGTGAGTATTTCTCGGATTATTTGTGTGGGTGTATGGATGTGTGCAAAACCAAACAATATCCCATGCCCCGCAATTCCTCAAAACATCAGGAAGGTGACAGACTGTGACCCTTCTCCTTGCATCGCTCTGCAGAGTATTATCTGAGCACTGACCAGAGCATTGCACGTAATAATTCACTTTTACCCATTGAAATGACTGCATCGTTTTCACTACAGGGTTAATTTGCTTCAGTTTGCCAGATTATTTTAAGCAGAAACCTAGCCAGTTCTCAGCTGTAGTTTATTTTGACAGTCCATGACAACAGAGTGTTCCTTCAAGTTGTGGGAACATTGATTATGTTGGTTATAGAGATGAGATAAAGCTATATGTGCTTGTTCTCTATTATTTAATGAGTCATTGAAATTAATAACTGTCGTGTTCTTATCTTGCATTACAGCTGAGAAACACATTGGTTGTAGCCAAGAGTAAGTTGAAAAGCTGGTTGTTTTGTTAATGGATCTGTTGCACTTGTGAGCTGTACAGTCATCACTCAGTCCCCAGAATTTTACTGTCTTCGTATTTTTTAAAAATTTCCCAATATCCAGAGGCTATTTTTTAATTACCTGATTATATCCTGTTTCAAGTTAATGGGAGTGCATGCATCTGTGTTAGTATTAACATAATTCAATTAATCATATTTAAATTTATTTGCTGGTATTTGCATGGAATAATGAATTGATTAGCATGGCAGCATATGCCATCTTCATCAATGACTGACGTGAAAAATAAAACCAATACTGGAGTGAGACTTTGAAGCTTTAATTTGTATAAAATCTCTGAACATTTTATTGATCAGTGATCTTACAATAAAACTATTGAATCAAATAAAACCTAACACTAATTACACTGTAGCCCTTCACAGCACTTATCACTGTGGCTTTTGTTGCAGCCTGACCCTCTTCCATTTAAGCTTTTATTTTAAGCATCAGTGTGTGATGCTTAAGCATCAGAGTGTGTGAAGCAAAGCTAAGTAATAATTACTTTGTGCTGCTTTTTCTTTGTTCATATTGAAAAGTTGCCTCTGAGAGTTTGGGGCAAGTGTGCAAGAGCCTGTGCTGGTAGGACATGATGTGTGAAACGCAGAGGACCTCTACTCCGTCAGAAGCTTGGACCGGGTGACACTGAGTTTGCTTTGCTGGCTTCGTTCAGGGGAATTTGATCTTTTGAAACACGCCATTGCCATATCTTTCCTTCACGTACTGTCCTGCGTGTGCAGGACTTAGGACTCCACGCTAGAGACCCTGGTAACAGCATGCAGGGAAAGACTTTTGAAGATAAGGGAGCACTTTTAAGTCTTTTCTGAGGTTGGATTTGTCTTTCTTTTTAAACTTAATGGCTAAGTACCTCTGAAAATTGTTTCTTCAGTTGCCACAGAAAAGAACCATAAAAAATCCCCCACAAGCAAATAGATATTGTTGCACCAGCATTCACTTGCCCTCCCAATTTGCACAGCCCAGAGCTATTCCTGCCTCGCCGGCCCCCGCGCACAGAGCAATACTCTGGTCAGTCAAGAAATCTCATTGCTACAAAGTAGGCCAAAGAATTCGCTTCCCTCAAGAAGTCAATCTGATTGATTTTTCTTTCCGTGTTTATTGATTACAAACCTTAAAGAGCATTGCTATTGTCATGGTTGCCTCAATAAGCGAAGATGGAAGGGAGACATAATAACAGTCTTCTGATGTGGAAGAAGTAGCTGGAAGGAGGACAGAGAAACTCTTCCTCTCATCCCCGGCAGACAGGGCAAGAGGTTCAGGGGCTTAAACTGCAGCAAGAGCAATTTACATTAGGCAACAGGAAAACTGTTCTCAGTGATGAAACGTTAGAAGACATTGCTAAAGGAGGCAAGGGATCCCTAGCAATGTGCCTGGAGAAACCTCTGATGAATTGTTCAGGGAAAGCTAAAAGTGTCTTAGGACAGTGGGGTGGTGTAAATGACCTCTCAGGTTTCTTTCCAAGCCCTGGTGTCCAGCGGGAGACAAGCTCCATCCTTGGACTCTCCTGAGGTTCCACTACAAGTTAATGTCAAAATGGATGTGGCTTGCTTTCATCACCTGTGGCCAGATTTATTTTGCTGAGGTGTCACCACTGGTGGCTACAGCAAGCAGCAGCGCTGGTGGCAGTCAGGCAGCATGGCACGCAGGCAAGGAGGTGGCTGCAGGAATTTCTACCCCCTCTTTTCCCTTCCCGGGGACAACCTGCTCCTTCCACAGCGCCCATCCTTTCACTGCATATTCTACCTCCCGCAAACCCAAACCCAAGTTCGCGCCCCCTGCCATCCCTCTACAGCCGCAATGCCCCTGCCCTGCTTCCCGTCGCGGCGGGCACCCTGCCACGCTCTCACACCCCTGCACGTACGCATCCTGCCACGTACCCTTCCTGCTGGGGGCTGCTGACATTTTGAGGTACTAGTGCTATGTACGCTGCAGTAGCAGGCAACTGTACTGCACCAGTCAGTATTACAGGTAAAGAACAAAGTAACACCACGATTCAGTCTACTCCAAATAAATACCATGGGTTAATGAAGCAATAAAAATTAATTAAGCAGTACTAGTCAGCACAACTTTTTGCGAAGGAGACTTTTGCCTGCAATATAAAACTCTGAAGAGCATCCTACCATGTGGCATTTTGCCATCGACTTGCATGGACACAGGACAAGGAATGTAGTGGGAGTCGTTACCTTTGTGGTCTGAAAGACAACTTTTGCTTTCCACGCCCGACCGTCCCGGCCCTCTGAGGCAGCATGCGGAGCACCAGAACCCTCTCCGAATTTTTCACTCCGCACTGCAGCTGGGAAGACCTTGGGACCTACGTGCTTGGTGGCATCGGAGCAGCTTCATGGACAATGTCAGCTGGCAGCCAGGCGCCTGCTCCTTTCCCGACCGAGCACGGTGCTTTCCCACACCTGCAGCATCTGGGCTAATATTTTTCTGTGTTAGACCGCGGGTTGGATGTTTTCATATTCAAGGTGTCCCGGTTCTGGCAGTGAAAGTAGCTCAAACTGGGCCGGTGTAGTGGCTGTTGTCAGACGTCTCAACGCTGTGTGTTGAAATGACATCTCGTCATCACATGCAGACAGGAAGCAGCAAGCAGGCGAGAGAGAAAATATAACAAAAAGGATTTCTCTGTCTGCCAAGGGAACAGTCCATGCGCAAAATCCTGGCTGCTAAAAAGGTAGACAGCAGTGTCAGAAACGACAGCTTTGGATTTTTAGTGCCGTTTTCTTATCTGAATTTTCATTACGTAGCTATTAACTAGTAACATGTAGGTGAATGCAAACGTCACTTGAATATTTTCATAGGTTTCCACTAATTAGCTTTTTCTAAATAGTATAGTATTTCTACATCTGCTTCTGCATTTATGCATCTAGATTTTAGTTACCTCTATCACACTGGAAGCACATCGTATTTTCTCTCCATTTTTCAATGGATATGTTTTTTAAAAACTAGGTACATTAAAAATGTGAATTTAAAATCGCTCTTTTTTTACTTTACAAGTGGAATAAAAATTGCCAACATCCTCCCCCATTTCTGTTTCACCTCTGGATCTAAATTCACACATTCCTCTTTTGCTCTTAAAAAAATTTCCATAAATTTACTTTGTGGCAGTTGTAGTAAACTGTAGCACTTTAGAGAAGACCTTCTGTGTTTTCTTTTAACATGGATCCTGTTCCCAGTAAGATTTATGCATAAGCAAAAAAGAAAATCACACTAGGGTTTTTTTGGTTAAAATTTCCCCCAGATTTTAAGCACTAAACTGATCATAGCCTGAAAACTTCTGAAAAATGAAAATCTCGTGAATTTTATCCAACTTGCAGCCTTCCAAAAAATGTTGGCATTTTTTGAAGCAGCCACTTTTGCAAAAAAAATCCTATGTAAACCTCCGTTTTCCTGATGAAAAAGATTTGGATGTTATGCTTATCACCTGCTTACCCAGTTCCTCAGGCTCATTAGAAAATTATTCCCTTTAGTCAGAGATACTGAGAGTTTTGGAGAGGAATAAGCAAGATCATTGCAGAAAATGCTCCATGGGCTGGGAATCAAGACTTCTCTCCGAGGAATGCTTTGTGGTGTTCTGTTGCTCTATTCTGTATCTCTGTATCTATCATCTCCTTCATTTTGTTTCAAGATTTATTTGAAGAGGGTTTTTTTGTCACAAATAGAATTTTTTTTTTTGTGCAGAATAGTTTGTGTAGGTATGCAGCTCTCTCAATTACAGCTGGAAGGCAGAAAATGCCATTTTCTTTTACACAGAGACATTTAGAGACGATGGACACACCAGGCTGGTGTGGGGCCGTGGACAATATCTGCAGCAGCAGCAGCGCCGCGCACTAAGGGTGAACTGCAAAGCAAATCGGTTCTGGTACAGAGGACCAGATGTTCGTGTTATAAAAGTTTATGGAGGTTTTACTTCAGACTAGCTCTAGTCTGATCCATTCCCCCTTTTGTGGGTGGAACCCCATGGGCGTGCTCCTAATCTGCACCATCTGGTTTAGGTCGATCCCAGAAGAACCCAGCTTGTGCTTTCCAACACTGCTTCACAAAGCATGCTAAACCAGGACGTGCAGTTCAAAAGCGCCCTCCTGATCCAAATGGAAACGCTAGCACCGCTGCACCCCAAGTTGCCTTGAGGTACACCTCAACCAGGAGTAATGGGACTGCCGGAAAGTCCAGTGGCAAGTGTAGCCCATTTTATTCATTTAAGCTATCCTGGCAAAAGTTCTCTTTCTTCCAAAATAAACTGTGACTCTCTTACTCGTGTTAGCTAATACACGTGTCCTGGCTGTACAGCTATGTTAGTGACCCCTTTCTTACACAGTTAAGGAGCGATCCCCAGTGAATAGTGGTTTGGCTCCATCTCCGATCTCCAGTGACACCCATGGAAGCTGATATGAGGTAGGTGCCCAAGTACCTTTGCACATCTCAGACATGCACCTTTTGGCTGGCGTCAGGTGGTGGCAGGCAGCGGTTAGAAAATTGGAGATGTTACCACCCTAAAACTGGGCTTTCCAGACCAGTGAAAAGTGAAACAAACTCCACATCTCCCACTTTCATGGTGGCAACTCTTAGCCAAGGAGCAGCAACTTTTTACATCGTGATTGCTTGATCTTTTGTGTTCATTGGACTGTGGCTGCATTTCATGGGATCATCCACAATGGGAAACACCACTATCAGCTCGTGAAAACTCTCAGCTGAGACTGAGAGGCGATTGCTCCACCCACCAGTGAATTAAATCAAAATGCAATAAGACCAATTTCATTCCACATGGGAATGTCTACATAGGGTTTTAACAAGGATTCATTAACTTTTTCTCAATTTACAGGTCTGGTGAGTTCAGACAAACGTAAACTCAACATCTCTACGAATGTAGGCATACAGGCTTGTTCCCATCCCCTTCAGTAAGAGTGTGACCATACTAATTTTCTCCACTTTCTCTGGCAGCAGGGAAATGCAGCCATTCTGCCACAAATTAAATTAATCCTTTATAGATAAGACAGTCATTGCAGCTTCCTGCATGGAGCCCAAAATTTCCATCCTATTTAATAATCAGACACTGTAAAATGGCATTTTAAATGTATTCACAGCTTTCAAACATCTGGTGTATACTGCTGATGTGCAGCAGATGACTAAGTTGTATTTATTTTGGAGCATCATGCCACAGCCTGACTATTTAAGAGAGAATATATGAGAAAGAACATCCCAAACAAAGGCTTATTGGTGAACTTACCTGCCACTGCCCTTTACTCATCTGTTGAAACAGCATGTGTCTATTTGCATAACTTGAGCTGCTCAGCAGCAATCAAAGCCATCACTATCCCGCTATCATTAGTTTTTGCCTCATCTATGCAAAAATCCATTTACATGGGTGAGCAATATGGATCTTACCTTTTTCAGTGTTTCAAAATGATAGCAAAGGAGAGAAGGTTTTGGCAGAACCATTTAGTCATTTTGGAACCCAAGAGCTATTTGTATAAGTTTTGGCTATGCCATTTAAATATTTCTTTATCTTTTTCAGTCTCAGTCTAAACATGAAATCTCTGATGCGTTAGAGTTTCTGCAAAAAAAAGTAGTACTATGTCTTTTCCCTTTATTTGAATAACTTTCGTGATTGGTTGAATCTGTGTGTATTTTAAAGATACATTTTAATCTGAAAAGGAATCTCGGGGAGCAGGTACCAGGTTTGTGGAAGTTTGCATTCGCGGGTTAATACGAAACGGTTTGCTCGTTTCAGTCAATGCAATCCTGACATTCATGCCATACAGAATGGTGAACACATATAGTCTCCATAAGAAACCCAGAACTTATAATTCACACCTTTACTGTTAATAAGAAGCTCAAAAAAAACCCCCCAAACACCCAAAAATTGTTTGTGTAGCAACTGAGATCATAAGAACAGTCATGCAGTTTGAGACCAAAAAATCTTGTCTCCAACAATGGTCAGTCTCATTACAAAAACATATTATTTTAGTTTGACAAGATTTGTTTTCCATAACCAATTTTGATTTGAAACAGTTTTATTTAAAATCAAGTCCTATACTTGTAATTCAACATTTTGTTTTGCTTCCAAATAGTTCTGATACGCTTGTAATATCCAAGCTTCCTGCTACAAGTTTTTAAAATACTGACATGCCATTGACTTTCTTCCAGTCTTCTGGAAACTGCTGGAAGTTTTCCAGTATGCTGAAAATCACCATTTCTGCTCCTCTGTTCTCTTCGGTTCGCTGTCTTAAAAATCACAGGTGCAGGTTATCCAGGCCTGCTGATTTTAAATGTTTAATCTTTGTAGCTGCTGTTTAACATCTTCTAGCTCCATGCTTGGAATGACAGTCCGCAGAGAGAGCTGTGATACCACCAGATTTAAATAGCACAAATTTGCACACACGCTGGACCAAAATGCTTTATCAGACATAGTCCCGTTTGGAGATAAAAGGCTTAGCACTTTTTCTGAGAGCTTAGACTGGGTTGGTACACTGATCTACAGCATATACACACACCTCAAAATCTAGCTTGTCTTTCATTTTTGTAAATAAATAAGCCTTTTACTGTTAGAGCTGAAAGAAAATCCTGTGAACGTGAAATGGATGTGTGCCTGAAGCTGAAGGGAGCCTTGGACAACTTCTTGGAAGAGCCAGAGGTATTTTGGTCTGTCTTAGGAAGATGTGATGGTGAGGGATGCTAATCCTTATCTCAGCACGGATAATGAACTTGCTCTGGAAGAGGAGAGCCCACTTGACTTTTGTTAGAGTGTTAATATAACTATCCTGGTAGTACTTTCCATGAAGATAAGCCATATAAGAGTTATGTCCCCAGTGTACCTGACACAAAGGTCCGTGACCCTAAGACTGTCGCCTCTGGCACAGTGTCCAGCCACCTATCAGCAAAGCTGTGACTTTGAGCAGACATAGCTGAACAATTTCAAATATTTTGATCTGGAGAGGGTACCTCACTGTTGTATACCCTTTTTGATGGTGGTGTGCTTCCACTTTCTCTTTCCTCTTGCCTTGGCAGGTATATTTTCCTCCAAGACATGGTGAGGACATGGGTAACCTTGCACATGGCTGTCTTTGCCTCTCCAGTCAGAGTGGCCAGGTCCCTGCTTGCAACATGACGTGGGAGTCCGCACGTGTCCAGAACAAGAACCATATCCAGGTTTCTAGACAGAGCCAAACACCTTCTGTACTGCCCCTACTCAGACAAACACACTAACAGTCCAGCATGTTGACAGCTAGCCCCCCCCCCCCCCCCCACGCACTGTTTTATTTGCAAGCAAATAAGGGGAGTTTAGTAAATATATGGGTTTAAGCACTATTCTAGACAGCCAACACTTTAGTGACACCACAGTTTATGAGGAGAAAAAAAATGCTGGCTCTGGGTCACAGTTCAGGCAGCGCTAAATGTTGCATACTGTTGATGCTATTCTAGTTTAATGTGGTTTACCTCAAATACTTAAAGCTGGGCATTATGTGTTGTGTACAAAAACCAAAAAATGGCTCCTTTTAACATTCAAGACAAGACATCTGACTTAAAAATTTCCCAGCATGCAGGTCTTGCCATAGCATTTCTCTTTGAAGTGAAACAAAACTGCAGCTGATAGGGAATTTTGATGAAGCAGTTTCTCATGAGAAAATGTGGATTCATAAACATGGAAAATTTTCATGGAAACACATGGGGCAAGAGATAGTTTAAGGCCAGTTTAAATTCTGGGTCAGAGGGAGACTCCCGCAATGGTTGAAGTGCTGGCTGGGAGGGGAGGGATGAGTGCCTTTCAGGTAGTATCCCCAAGTGTATCTCGGGTAACGAAATGCACTCAGGCAGAGCCAGCACAGTCAAGTGCTCATTCAGTGCTTGAAAATGGCAGTTAAAGTATTAGATGGGAAGTTTTTCAGCACAGAACTGGCTTTAGGTGTTGCTGATCAGCAGTGGGTAAATTTCTGGGTCTGACAACTGAATTCTGGTAAGAGTGAGTATTACTGAGCATTTAAAAGACGTGTAGATGAGGCGCTTAGGGACATGGTTTAGTGGGCATGGTAGTGTGGGGTTTACAGTTGGCCTCGATGATCTTAGAGGTCTTTTCCAACCTTAATGATTCTACGATTCTATGATTCTATGATTTCTCATGAATAAGTTGTGGGTCCTATCCTGGCTAGGGAAACTTACCACGTCAAGAAATGTTTGTCACCTGCAACAAAGCAGTCATGCGTTCCTTGTCCACGTTTGCAAGACATTCAACCACACATCATATCAAAGAGGCTGTATATTATGGAGCTGCAGACCATCAATTGGAATCAGTGGAGTGTGACTGTATTGGGTTTGTGTGGCAAGGTTTTGGTAGCGGGGGGGCTACAGGACTGGCTTCTGTGAGAAGCTGGCAGAAGCTTCCCCTATGTCCGACAGAGACAATGCCAGCCAGCTCAAAGATGGATCTGCTGCTGGCCAAGGCCAAGCCCATCAGCAACAGTGGTAGCACCTCTGTGATAACGTATTTAAGAAGGGGGAAAAAAACCCTGTGCAACTGAAGCCAAAGAGAGGAGTGAGAATATGTGAGAGAAACAACTCTGCAGACACCAAGGTCAGTGGAGAAGGAGGGGGAGGAGGTGCTCCAGGCACCGGAGCAGAGATTCCCCTGCAGCCCATGGTGAAGACCATGGTGAGGCAGGCTGTCCCCCTGCAGCCCATGGAGGTCCACGGTGGAGCAGATATCCACCTGCAGCCCATGGAGAACTCCACACCGGAGCAGGTGGATGCGCCCGAAGGAGGCTGGGACCCGGGGGCAGTCCGCGCTGGAGCAGGTTACTGGCAGGAC
>NW_009217505.1:39905-43597 GCF_000690835.1 Fulmarus glacialis
ATCTGATGGGGGACCCACGCTGGAGCAGTTCATGAAGAACTGCAGCTCGCGGGAAGGACTCACGTTAGAGAAGTCCGTGAAGAACTGTCTCCCATGGGAGGGACCCCATGCTGGAGCAAGGGAAGAGTGTGAGGAGTCCTCCCCCTGAGGAGGAAGGAGTGGCAGAGACAACGTGTGATGAACTGACCACAACCCCCATTCCCCGTCCCCCTGCGCCACTCGGGGGAGGGAGGCAGAGAATTCAGGAGTGAAGTTGGGCCCGGGAAGAAGGGAAGGGTGGGGGGAAGGTGTTAAGATTTAGTTTTTATTTCTCATTATCTTACCGTGGTTTGATTAGTAATAAATTAAACTAATTTCCCCAAGTCGAGTCTGTTTTGCCCATGACGGATAATTGCTGAGTGATCTCTCCCCGTCTTTAAAAAACATGAGCCTTTCGTTATATTTTCTCTCCTCTGTCCAGCTGAGGAGGGGAGTGATAGAGGGGCTTTGGTGGGCACTTGGTGTCCAGCCAAGGTCAACCCAGCACAGTAAAAACTGACATCACCAAAGATGCTGTGGGAAGGGGGGTGGGAAGAAGCGTCTTACGATTTTGCCTTGGCATGTCTCATTGAAGCAAGCTTCTCCTCCAGCCAGGCTCCCGTCACGCATGCTGGTTCAGCCCACGAGCTGCTCACTTGTAGCCATGGAGGTAGCTGAGCCCCAGAGTCATAGCCAGGACGGCACCAGAGCACATTAGTCCATCTGAGAGTCTAGCAGATGGCTGAATGACCTCTGTAGCTGAGCTTGGTTTTGTCCTGCCAGCTCTGGGTGCAGACACAGCTAATGCGTGACTGTGCCCTCACCAAGCTGGCAAGCCCATAGATTTTCCTCAAAGGGCATCTGTGTAATGAGTCCCTTCTGATAAATGCTAGAGCCATGGAAAAATCCATCTTCAAAGCTTGTCTCCAAGCCTTGTATCAAAGCTGGTTGGAATAGGAAGCACCCAAAGCTGCACATTTGTGGGATCTTGATTCGAACAAGCCTCAGACTCCATAAAAACAGTGATAAAGCATGTTGGTAACTTTTCTCACAGTTGGCTCTTATTCACGTGGGATCTCATTGCTGAACAAACTTCAAACAGGGATACTAATAAATGCCTGTCCATATTCAAAAATCCCTCAGTCACAGCAAACTCCCGTTTCCTGAGACGTTTCTAATCCCTGAGACATTCCTGAACATTATCCCTAATCTGAGCAGCATGAGTTGGCTCACAGCGAAGTCTCCAGGTGGGCAGAGGGGCGGATGCAGCTCCATGTCCAGCCCCACCAAACTTGTCCCGTATCTGAATGACAGGCTCTCGGATGAGCTTAAAACACTGAACTGCTTCTGGAGGTCAAAATGTCAGTCCCCAGTTTCGGGAAGGGTTGACCCCTTTGGCCTCTGGGCCAAAGTAGTGTCACCTTGACAGGTTCCCTTCCTCTCTTTTTTCTGGGAGGATACTTGTTTAGGAACACAATGTTTGTTTTCTCACCTCTCCAGACAAAGCAGTCAGCCTTTTCCTCTAGGTAAAGCCTCTTTAATTGCAAGCAGCTAACATCAATCACTGCAACTCTGGTAGAAGTAACCTGCCCTTTACCTGGCTTTGGGAAGATCTGTCCCGTTGTGCCCTGTACCAGCTTGGAGTGTTGACTATCCATATAACCTCTTGCCTTGTTTATTTACATTACAGAAAGGTCTGAGTAATTCTGCAAACATTTCAAAGGTGAGGAATATCTCTTTCGTTTGCTTACATCATGATTACTGCACTGCAATGTATCACTGTCCAAAACAACTACACCTGAAAATACATACCTAATTTGATATATGTTCATAATAAAGTGTATTTAACTACAAGGATATATATGTCTGAAGGCATAATTGCTACTGGAAGAACATCTGAGCCTTATTGCCGCAGGCTCTGGAGATGCAGAAAATGCTCAGCAGTCCAGTGACATAATAGTGATTAATAATACCTGCATTTCTGAAGTATCTCTAACATACTTCAAAGGAGGTTGCTGGGAAGGCTCTTCCTTTGAAAATTAGGGCTCCTCTTCAGGCATGCACACAGGAACAGAGAAGATCATGTCTAAAAACTTGGCACCCTGTGCATAAAACATATTTATTTATTTATACTAATCATAAATGGTATCAACAATAATTCTATTCAATTCACACAGGATCAAGTAGAGGAATCTGATGTAGGGGATTTTGAAACAGCAAGAAAAAATGAATGAGAGTAAACTGTGTATCTGCTCCAAATAACAGAATCCTGGCAAATATAGAACTCCCAAGGGATCAGGCAATATTGATTTGGTTGAATTCATCAGCATAGGAAACCATACTGTGATTGTGTGTCTAGAAGAGTTACAGAGTCTATAAACTTTTCTAAAAAGTCTTGAGTTCTCGTGTCAGGACCACAGCTCTACAAACAAAGAATTACTGTGTTTTGGAAAGTTTTTCCCATGGAGGAGGAAAGACTTTTTGGTTGTGAAAACATTATAGATGTCCAGTTTGGTTATGCTTAAGGCTTGCAGTTTTCAATTTGCATAGCAAATTTTTATGCCCAAGCTATTCTGAATTAATTTTGAGAGTAAGACTTTGTAAGGCACTGAATCAAACGTTGTTGCTGTTTTTAATTCAAATTACCACTACCATGTTTTCTTCAGTTGCTAATTTACCAAAAGGATTAAGAGCCACCGAAGAAAAGCTATCAAGTTTCCCAAGTGAGATTTGATCTTTACGAGAAAATGCATGCATAACTTTCATTCTTATTAAACACTGCTGAGCATCCGAAGATAATGAAAATTAGCCTATGTCTTCCTGATTTTAAATGTGTAACTCAGAGACGAAGGGCACTTTGAGGACGCATCACACAGACACTGGATCTGTGAGCTTGACATTAATCGTATTTTTTATGTCATGCTTCATGCTTGCTGTATTGCTACATTATTTGCATTATGCAGTAAGCCCCAGTCATAAACAAATATATCTGAAAATCTGTATTGTGAAGGCTCAAGAACTGCTTGAAGAGATAATTCATACTGCAACACTTAGATGCATTGGAAAACTGCTAGTAGTTGTTGGAAACATTTTGAACTTTACAGCACTTTCACTTTTCTCCCACCTTTTCACTTCCCTTTGATTGACACTCTCATTATTTTAAAGATGACTGCAAAAAGCATTCTACAAAACCATATTATAAAGTTTTCCTCCACAACTAGGTCTGCTGGAGACACACAACATATGCAGGGGGAAAGTTAATAAATTACAGCATATCTGAATCCAAATACGACAGACAGTGCCTGAAGAAGCTGTGAATGCCCGGAGGATCTTCCCTGGCACGTTATGATGCTGGACATGTTTGAATCAGAAGTTCAGTGCCTTTTCCAGACAAGTGGAGGAGAAAGGTAACTTCATGTTCAAGTTTCTTTACAAAATTTTCTGCAGGAAATACACACTGCAGAATCAAGCCGCCCCAGATGTATGACAGCTTAATAGGCAGGAAAATGTAGGAATTTGGAAGCTAAGCAAGCTTTTCTTAGGTCCTGTGTTGGAGCAACTGCGGGACTCGGGGCTCGCTACCTTACTGACAAGACCCAGAGGGCCAGGGCCCAGCTGTGTGTAGCGTCACACGGATCTACCTGTGCTGAAACTCCGAGAAGGGCTTTTGGAAA
>NW_009217505.1:43628-58695 GCF_000690835.1 Fulmarus glacialis
CACTAGTTTCTATCTAGGAAAGTCTTTCAAAACGTGACCTTTCTGGTGCAGGAGTTAAAAAAAAGTGAGGCAAGACCCTGCGTGGTTCACACACACAACTACTGCCACCTTTCCGTGTAGGCATCTATGTTCCTGGCAGCAGCCACCGGTCCTTACTCATTAAAAAGACCCCATAAAATTTAAATCAATTTGAGTAAATGAGATTCAAGCAATACGCCTGCCCACAGGCTCCACCATCACATCTGGAGGAATAGATGTAATTATTAGCTTCCTTTATTCCAACCTTGCACCAGGGTATGAAAGGCCAGGACAAATGATCAGCAAGTCATTTACAGGACAGCACTACTTTCCAAGCTCGAGTGAGCTTACAGCAGCTCTTTGCAGGGTCACCAAACCTGGCAGAAACTCAGCTGTTTATGCTAATATTTGAGGTCGCAGCGGGATTCCCATGGGGAACCTCCCGCAACTCTGTCCTACCATATTAACAATGAAACAACGCTGCCAAAGTGCATCAGTGAGAAGAGTAGCTGTTAGAATCGTTATTTCTATAATCTGACATCAGTTTTAGTAAACTTTGTCTGTCTAATGTGCCCAGCGGGATTTTGCAGAGGTTAAATCCTTCTCACACACAACCGCGGCCTTGGGTTTTGCTTGCAGTTTAGAAAAATGGGACTAATGTCATAGTTTCTTAATTAAGAGCCTCCTAAAAATGCGAGCAGGAATTGCACCAGATATAGATCTATATTAATACGATCATAATTTATATTATGTTAGTAAATTGTTTTTTGTTCTTTTCATCTGATTTGTGTGTTAGCACTTTAAAATGTGTGCTGTGTGTTATTAGTATGCAACTTAATCTTTAGCACATTATCCGTAAGATTTAAACACAATGTATGCTCTCTTAATTTTGGTTATAGCTTCTGTGACATTTATACTTACTTTCCCTTTTTCCTATGCTGATAAGTTAAAAATGCCCCCAAGCTTTTGCAGTTTATGTCTGTGTGTTTGTTTCCATGGAATTACACATCTCGTGTTGCAAGGAAATATATTTATGTGGAGACTTAATAGCTGGGGTTTTTTTATCTTGCATATATCAATAAAACCAAATCTCTCTGTTTCCCTTTTACGTTAAAAAAAAAAAAGTAATTCTCTTGCTGTTAACGAACATTATTAGTGGTGTTTTCAGTCCCTCAATTTAATAGTCACCTCCTATGTTTACAACACTTTCTTCACAGAACAAGGGCACAAAGCATCTCATATAGGGAGAGCCGATGACAGATTGCCCCTTTGCTAATGGGGCTCCAGATATACGACTGAAACATTTACATCAGAAATGGATTGCCTAGACCTAAATTTTTCCCACTTCAAAGCCTGAGGGTGACCAGATCAATTCACAAATATATCTTCCTTCTTTCATTTCCTTACTGTGTCATCATCACATGAAACTTTTAAGGGGTTAGATCAGAAATAATTAGGAAATTCTTATTTATAATGGAGTATAGAAGCCAAAAAAAAAAAAAAAAAGAAAAAAGAAAAGATGAAAGAGACCAAAAAGAAACTAGGGGAAGTCCCCTCTGCTTAATAGATAGGAAACAGGTCAAACAAAGAAGGCAATTCATGTGTGTCTGGGAGAGATTTCCTCGGGTTAGCAGAGATGCAGATTTGCTAGGTGTACCGGGAATAGAGGGATTTACTTTCTCCTACTTGGATGTACACTCCAAGTCAGAATGGGGAGCAGTCTCTCACATTCAGCTCACAGCAGCATCCTGCCCTGAAAGCCTGCAGAGATGTTCATATTTATCAGGCGCTGAAATAACCTGGGAAAAGTCCTCACCGCTTTTAGCTTTTGAAAGTTGTTATTGTCGGTGAGGCCATGTGACAGGAGAAGGGGCTGGAGAGGCAGATGGGAGGCGGGGAATGAGAAAGGAGAGGCTGGAAACAAGAAGAATCACAATAAAGTGAGGCAGCAGGTGGAGGAGAGGAATGGGTAGGTCCTAGCCATCAGTAACACGAAAGACTGAGCTCATGTCTCGCCCGACCCCAGAGCATGGCTCTCCGAGACATCGTCCTGCAGCAGGGACTGCGGAGACCCCAGGTAACGCAAGAGAGAGCTGAATGACCCTGTGAGCCTCCCCGTGAGTCATGGGTAGTATTAAAGGTGGAGATCTAAGACTATCATTATAGGCTCTGAGTATTTGACTCTTTCTACAGCTAACCAAGCACAGTCATGGGTCTCTCATAAATGTCGCTCATACCCAGCCTTTAATCAACACTGACTTGTGCCAGAGACATCAAAGTCCCAGATACTACAGCTTTCCCCTGGGCCATAGGTAATGCTCCATTTCTTTAATACCATCCGGGGGAGGAATTCAACACTTAACTTTTTTTTGGGCCCTGAGGTCTAAGCGTCATCCTGAAGACAATACTTCCAGAGGGGCTGAATTTTTGACCTGGGTCATCAATGGCTGAGAAATCCACACAAACAATTTTTGGAGAATTTTAGATAAACACAGTTTAACCTTTCTGTGCTAGCTGAGTGTGAAAACTGCAGCACCCATTACTGCAAGAGACATTGGTCATACGCTGTTTCTTTGTCTAGCAAACCCAAAAAGCAAGTTGCTTTTCAAAACTTCAATTTTGCCACGGGCTATATTCTCTGAGAACAATGATACATTTGAAGAAATAGCAAAGTTATATATTACTTACATATATATGCAATGTGTGGCCCTTTAAAGGCATACTGTAAAGGAATTTACAAAATTCCATCATGGAGTTTTGTAAAAATAACTGCAACATTGGTCTATTTACAAATTTAATATTCAATAAGAAAAAAATACATGTTGCACATTTTCTGCACACTGTCTCCATGTGTAAAAATGAATGTCACTTCTGCGCTAATTCTGTTGGTTTAAGCTCCTAATCACAGCATTAGTTGGGTCCAAAATTTTTGCTGGAATAATTATGTCAAGTAGGAGTCAATAATACACAGCTCTCAGCAAATGCTCACAAATGCTGCTGGGCTGGCAAAATTGTTCTTGGTATTGCTGCTTCTGTTCAGAAAACTGGAAGAAGCTCTAGTGGGAAATCACTTTATTTTGGTGCAAGCAGTGATTCTTCATGAGGGTTTGCCGGCATTTCTCTACAAAAAAAACCCCACTTCTAGTGTAGACAAAGACTTTGCAGTCAATTCATTTTTTTTTTTGCAGAGATGTCTTACAATTCCGCATTGTACTTGCATGTCTTGACTCTAATGACATTCTAGTTAAAAGTAAAAACATTCCCCGCTGCCTGGTTTGATTTAGCACAGAAATTAGATACAGTTTGTTTAAAAAAGAACTTTTAAATGTAGCTCAAAATAGAGTGAAATGGCATAAAAACTGATGTCACGGTCCAAAAATACGGTTCTATTTTGAACATCTAAATGATATCTTGTCTTATAAATGTTCAGATTATCATAAAAGTGAAAGAGAATCAGAAGAACAGTGAAACTGCTCTTTTATAGATTGGGCAAAATCTATAATAATTTACTTAACAAAAAGATGCTCTCTAAAGATATGCTTGCTGTTAAAATTGAGATACTGTTGCCTACTTGGCTAAAAAAAAGTTAGCAAACATCTTCTTTTTTATCCAGCTGCAGTCAATCAAACAGTGCAGGAAGGCCATGAATGAATATGAATTAAAGTCGTCTGCGGAAAACATAACATATAGGTTGAGTCTTTTCAGAAACATCGTACCTGAGGACGTACTAATGTCTACCAGCAATTTGTGCACAAATAGTTCACTTCCGTGGTCCTTCCAAGACAGGTTTACTTCTGATGATGCTATTTAATGTAGTGACAGCAGCATAAATAGGTCATACAAGCCAGTGTAACAGCTTTCTGGTAATACCCCCTGCAAAGGGGATCGTGCGGACAAGGCACCAGTAGCACTGAGGCTCAGCTCCCAGCCTGCCAGTGAGCAGGTACAGATGTGAGAGCTTTGGGCGTACGTTGGAGCGCACTCAAGAGCTGGTGCCAGTAGGAAATCCCTTTCTGAAACATGTAATGCTGCCTGTCTGTCGCGCAGAGCTTCCTGAGGCCAGATGCTTGCTGCAGCTGTAGGAAAGGTAATCCCGCAGTATTTTTGACTGCTTGGGGAGCCATCTCCACCTCCTCCCCTTCTCCTGCCCCAAAGTGCATCCTGCTTGGGGATGCTCTGCGCCTGCCGGCAGTAGGTTCAGTGCAGATGAGCTGAGAAGAGCATTCACTGTGTCTCCTTCAGTATGTCTGTGAAAAAGGAGCTGCAATTTATCTCAAACATCTTTGGTAAAAGGAAATTAAAAAACCTATGTGGAACTACAGTCTAGCTGAAGGAACTGAAAACTTTATCAGAGGCAGCGGCCAGAAGTTGTCAGCTCTAGGAGACAATGAAGACCTAGAAAACAACTGCATGGGCTGCAGTCCACGATGCACCTCGTTGACAGTGGTGTTAATTTAAGCAATTCTGTTCCTCACCTCCCTTTTCTGTATGATAGCAATACTTCAGCTGGGCTGGTTCCCTGCCTGGATCCACGATGTGGCCACACACACCTTTGCCTAGCACAACAGAGGGGAGAGAGCCGAGCACAAGCCACAGCAGCACTACCAGTTTGATAATACGTGGTGTTGGGGCACCGTGGTAATGCAGGCACGCAGAAGGCTCTGATACCTACTACTGCTGCTAGTCCAGCTTACAAACACCCAGTTACACCCTGTCTCGTTGGGTTACAAGTACTCCTAGAGGATTAAGCATGGCAGTGTGCACCAGTAGAGCAAGTCACCTACAAATACAGTTGCTGGGCTTGCTGACTCCATCAGGAAATACTCTTTGCTCCACACCACCATTAATAGAAGGAAGACCATTCAGGCAAGGTACTGGTAGGAAACTGAGTGAGAGGGTGTTTGCAACCCACAGCCTTTGTGCAAGGTTGGTTTTGATGCAAAGAAAGGACAGGAGCTTCAGGGAGGAATACGTACCAGCCAGCTAACAAGGCCCAGAGGCATACGGGAAATGAATGCTGCATGCACTGGAGATGCTCAGTAACTGCTCTGGAAGGCGAATACCTAGCCCTTATGGTGCCCTCACTAGCCACAGAGCACAAAGCATTTTGCAAAGGAAGTCAGTGCACTTTATAGCTGGAGACACCGTGGCACAGAGAAACTTCACTGAAGTTCTCCAGTGGGGCAGTGCCAGGGAGCTCCCAAATCCCAGCGCCATATGGCAGCCGCAGGGTCCTTTTTTTCCCACTGAGCAAGGAGACCTGCAGACCTCTTTAAGGCTGTGCCATTCACAGCTGAAAATGGCGAAGTGATATGAAACGTAGCTGGTAGTGATGTAAGATCTAGACAGATCTGTGCTTGTGACTGAGCCTCCACGTCTAAATATTTTGTTAGTTCTGCTTTGGATTTATTTACAGAGGAAACTCATTGATTGTATTCATCCACCTTACTGTTTTTTAGGCATCTAAAGGAAATGCCTGTTAACCTTTGAGACTGAACAGCATATGCAAATTTCACAAACTTTCAGCCACCTTTCAGTTGTCTAGATTCCCTCTGAGGAAGAGAAAGACATCTCCAGAGGATGACTCATCCCACCTGCACCAGGTTGGGTGACTGTCACTCGAGAGGTGCCTGTATTTCTGTACTGGATATAGACAGCACCTAGTCATCTAGCTTAGACCCAGGTGAATCTTAGCCTCAGTTGGCTCATTTCAATAGGGATCCTGCCTTCATTAAAGAACCGAGAGAAGCAAAACTCAATGAGCTGTCAATCAATAACATTTTATCCAATGTAGCTGACCACACGGCAATATGACATGAATACAAAATGAATGGACATTTGACATGCTGATCCAGGACCCTGTTATTGAACATAGGCTGCCGTTTTCTATTTTATTGGTGGCTGATAGTATCAGCCAAACATTAACCCAAGTGCTGTGATGTGTTGCTAGTTCTGGATATCTCCAATGTTTGTTTGCAGAAGGATTTCTGAGGTGTTTGGAAAGGAACTAGAGATGCTAACGTTCTTCCAGGCTTTCAAGGGTCAAAATGACTCACACTTCATCATATAATCGTGTTAGAGAAACTGAGAAATCATCTGTGAAGATGAAAGAAGAATTCTAAATATTATTTACAACATTTTCTGCATATTTCTGCTTATCAGCTGTACAGTGGTTGTGCAGTGAGAATTATTAACATGGCATCGAGGTTCTACAGATAATAATACGCCGAGATTTAACCCCAGGTTGAAACTCTGACTCAGATTCAGCAAACAGCACCTGTTAAATTTGCCTTTGAAAGGAGCTACCCTACCGTGTTATTTTGACTTCTTGTCACTGTCATAAATCCAGTGCACATTGTCATAGACTAATGAGTGGACGTTTGCCACAGCCACATCCTAATTGCTATACTAATTTCATCCCCAAAGCCCCAAACAAATGATCTGCTTCTGACACATGAACTCTAGCAAAAGCTGGGAGGGAAGAGCTGCCCGCTCTCCGAGGTGTAGCGAGATAAGCAAGCTGTTCCTGGGCTGACATCTGTGTTAACAATGGGCCATATGTGGGCTGTACAGAGAGGGCTGGTAACACATCAGAGATCATGCATTTAACAGATTGTACCTATAACCGACATCTTGTATAACATTTATTATAAGGATAAATAAAGGTGGCGGCAGAAGCAGCCCGGACTGGGCACGGAACAATCGGCCAGCTGACGTGAGGCCCAGGAAATCGCTCCGAGGTAACCAAGATAGCCACTCCTAGGAGGAGCCAGCTGCTGCCTTCCATTGTTTGAACTGCCCTGGCTATAGGTGTCCGTCTACAATGGGGAAATCACCTGTAAGTACCTTCACACCTGGCTTCAGATAGAGGCATTATGGCATTTACTTTGGTATTTAAAGGCCGGCTCCTGTAGAATACAAGGGTTTGCTTTTGCGAGGTGCTGGCTTTGGCAGCCAGCCAGCATAAGGTCCTTCTCACTGCTCGTTCTCATCGCTTTCCCTCCCTGAGTTTGGCAGTAGACCTGTTTGCAAAGCCACACAGTAAACCAGATCATGGACTAGATTAGGGGTGAAAAATAACCTTTTCTGCGGTTCCTCAAAATAGCTGTGACAGCAAAACAAAGAGCTAGCAAGTTAAAGTGTCACAGCAGGGGACAGAATTAGGGAGAGAAGGGTCAGGACCTTCCTAAGCCTATTTCACGGCCAGTGTCTTGCAAACCGATGTGACAAACGCAGGCCTGCATGACACAGGAGTAGTTCAGGATGGAGGCAGACACAGAAACCACGCTATCAGCTGTGAAAGCCAAGTCCCAGTGGATGCACATCCCCTCAGTGAGAAAGGCCGTATGCCTAGAGGGATAACGGGCTCCTAAACTGCAAAACTGACATTACACACGGGTTGGGGCAATCCCAAGCACAAATACAGGCTGAGCAGGGAATGGATTGAGAGCAGCCCCGAGGAGAAGGACTTGGGGGTGTTGGTTGATGAGAAGCTCAACATGACCCAGCAATGTGCTCTTGCAGCCCAGAAAGCCAACCGAATCTTGGGCTGCATCAAAAGAAGCGTGGCCAGCAGGTCAAGAGAGGTGATTCTCCCCCTCTACTCTGCTCTCGTGAGACCCCACCTGGAGTACTGCGTCCAGCTCTGGGGCCTCCAATGTAAGAAGGACATGGACCTGTTGGAGCAAGTCCAGAGGAGGGCTGCGAAGATGATCAGAACGCTGGAGCACCTCTCCTATGAAGACAGGCTGAGAGAGTTGGGGTTGTTCAGCCTGGAGAAGAGAAGGCTCCAAGGAGACCTTATAGCAGCCTTCCAGTGCTGAAGGGGGCCTACAACAAAGCTGGAGAGGGACTTTTTACAAGAGCGTGTAGTGATAGGACAAGGGGTAATGGCTTTAAACTGGCTTTAAAGAGGGTAGATTTAGATCAGATATAAGAAAGAAATTCTTCAATATGAGGATGGTGAGGCACTGGCACAGGTTGCCCAGAGAAGTTGTGGATGCCCTATCCCTGGAAGGTTCAAGGCCAGGTTGGATGGGCCTTTGAGCAACTGGTCTAGTGGAAGGTGTCCCTGACCACGGCAGGGGGGGGGGCACTAGATGATCTTTAAGGTCCCTTCCAACCCAAACCATTCTATGATTCTATACATTTGCATTATTTCCAACAAGGAGCAGGTAGCAATGGGACGCTCTGTAATTTCTAAGTGAACCCCAAAGAATCCCAAATCTCAGTCTTAGCTGGACACTTTCCTGTCTCAAACTGGTCCTGTGTGCTGCCAGGTGACAACAGCTCCCTCCCCAAAGGCAGCTGGCTATCAGTGGGGGACGGCTCTATAGGCAGTTAATTAAGGAACCTGGGGCAGGGAAGGAAGGCTCTGAGATACAACTATCTGTAAGATTTAAGTCTGGCAGAAGTGAAGGCAGGGCTTTTCCGTTGCAGGTGCAAAGAGCTGGTGAGCTGTGAGGACGCACCTTGGTGCAGCTGCTGGGGGTTGCCTCCTAATAGCAGAGTCCTCTGAGCATGCGAAGTTGTACTCAAGCCAGAGCCTGGCCTTATGCAGGGTCGGCAGCTGGGATCAGGGGTTTGCCAGCAGTGCTATTGAATTCAGGAGGAGAAACAACACACAACAAGGAATCAGCTGAACATACCATGACAAAACCAGATATAGTCTTTAGAATGTATTTTTTACACTAATGCAGTTGTTTATATTCCATATCAGACAGATACGTACAGAAAAATGTGCAGAAACATCTAGATAAAGATTGCACACCTGGGCAATGCTTCATTTTAATATCAACTCCCTAAAAGAACAGAGAAAACATAGGAAAATGGTCCCAGAAAACATATCCTAAAACTCATTTGACTGAATTTGAGCATGCTGAACTGATATGGCCCCACTAAATCTGCTTAAACTCAGAACAGGAGGAGAAAAAAGGAGAAGTAGCCATCTAATTTAATAGAATATTGCTTCTTAAGGTCCAAATTCACAAGCTTTCTAAAGCTAGATGATTTCATTAATAACAGCAGGCTTTTTACAACACCTGTCTCACAGGGATAAATACAATTTTTATTCCCAGGATCTTCACGAACTGATTTTTTCTTTTTGGTTATCCAGCCTGGACAAACTAAGTCATCAAAATGCAAATTCACCAAGGTGCAATTCCAGGCCTTCCCAGGATGCCGGGACAGCCAGCATCCATTGGGGAGGTGGTTGAAAGTGTCTGCAAAAGCTCAATTACGCTACGTAACAGGCTACATACAGAAATTTCCAAAGGTGACTGCACCATCTCAGTTTGAAAACTCTTCTCAAAAAGACTGAAAAAAAACTTCTGCAGGTGAAAAAAATAGAGGATTGGATGATAAATGTGATGGGCATGACCTTCCTAATGGGGAGGCACCTTTGACTGCCCTTTACTTTCCCAGCGGTGTGTATGTTTTTCCTGCCGTCTATCAGCACGAAGCGGGGCTTGGGGATTATAATATACACTGCATTCGCAAATATACATAGCTGAAAAAAAAAGCCCCAAAGGCCTCTGGCAGTACAAGATAGCTGTATGAAAACGCAGTAAGACTGATAGGAAAATAATCTCTTAGAGACTTTTGGTTACTAAGAACTGTGAAGATAGATTGTAATGAAAATGTAAATACGTACATACCTGCTGTGTGGACTCCTAAGACACTGCAGCATTGCCTTGGTAAGGGTTACAGAAGGGTTACCCCATACAGAAGGGCAACAACGTCTACAGCATTTTAATTTAGTAGGGGTTACTCAAAAAGTTGCAGGGGCAGAAGTGAGAGGCGATGGAGAAGCTGTTAGCTCTGGGGATACTTCATCCATCTGCAGCAAACGGCAAGCCTTGCTTTACCGAAGCTGGGAGTTACCTGCTCAAAGACAGAGATGCTAACTAAAAAGTGCCTTGGTCTCTAAGAAGTTCAGTTGCCCATGGCCATCCTGGCAATTGAACAAAACCGAGCAGAAACTGAGACAAGCTTTGTGGAGAAGCAGATAGGGAGACCAGACTTCTTGGTCTTTCTATGAAAAATAGTAAATGGGTCACATGTGCAGCCTGTTTACTATTTTAAGAAGTGTCTTCTCTGAAATGCTTTGACTCTAATAAATAACAGTTGGTTTTAAGTCCAGATACTGATATCCTTGTTCCAGATGAGGTGGCAGGGTTGTGACAAATTCGCCTTGCTCTGTACAAGGAGACGGGCAGAGCAGGCACCAAGGATGGGACCGGGAGAGAGCAGGAGGCTCATATGATGCTCCCCTGACAAAGGCTGAGTGCTCCAGGCCAGACATGTGAGAGTAGCACTGGCAGGAGGAGTCAAGAGAGGCTGCTTGCCCATAAACTACAACCCAGGTTAGTAACAATTTTTAAAGCTGAGTAAAGGGGAACCGACACATTTCTGCAAACTAGACAAAGATGTAAACAAAATGGGACCTAAAGAACTTTGAAGATGCCTTGCAAGGCTAAAAAGGATCCAAGCAATTTCTGACACACCTAAATAATGATAAATTAAAATAGGTTAAAGAAAGATACTTTGAGAGGCGATGAGACAAACAAGACATGATAAAACAAACAAGTTTTTCAGTTTATCTACTCAGGGAACATAGACAAGACAAGCACCCTGTTTTCCACATTACACTTTTGACATTTACCATCTCAATCAAGGGGGTTCTTTTGCTTTTGTTTTAGTTTTCTTCTTATTTGATTCCCAAATTCATATGCAAAATAGTGCAGTTTAACAAAAATGCCAAAGGAGTCAACTGGATCTCATGTGGCTTTAATCACCTCAGAACAAAAACGCCTGACAAAAACCCTCTCTAGCCATTTATTTAGATTTCAGATATGGCAAAGCACTGTAAGAAAACACAGAAGGACTCTTTATGAACGGCAAAGCAAAGTTAGTTCTTGTCACGAGATGCAGAGCCTGGATATGTTTTCAGCAACCGAGGCATTAACATCCTGTTGGGAGGCAGAGAGGGCAAGGACGAGCCTCTTTGGGTTTGCAGCCCAAAGCTGCCACGCGTGGGAAGGCCAGGGAAGGATGAGAAGAGCAGCAAGCTGGGAAAGGAGAACGCTTTTGAGGAAGCCAAATCAGCTGTTTCTCCACAATTATTTTGATATGTTAAACTCGTTTAAAAAAAACCCCAGCAACAAAACGATATAACACAGAACAACACTTGAAAAGACCTGAGTTGCTGCATGGAGTCAGCTCTCAACAGTGGCGTGTACAAATAAAGCAGCAAGTGATAAAGGCAAGAACCGTACTTGGCAGTTCATAAAGACAAATCTCTTTTCTTAGTAAGGTTGCAGGCTATAAACTGACAAAAAATGCTATCAGGAAGATTAGAGCCTTTATTTTCCACTTAAGCTTATACCGATAAGACAGTTTTTACAATAGCGTGCTATGCATGTGATAATACGAGATGTCTTTAAAACCAGCATATATTTCAAGCTTCAGTGACGATTATATCTCGGCTCTTGACATTCAATGCTGGAAAACTCTTTAATTAAGTAGGATAGCGATGCTGATTTAAGATCACAGGCACAATGGGATTTAGTGAGTATTTCACAAAATTGGATTAAAAGGGAATAAGAGATACCTCCCACTTTAGTAAGACTGAATGGATTCAATTTGAAGGCTCATATTCCAGGCGGGATTGAGATAAAGGTGTCCACTTGATCTGCATTAATTGTAGTGTCATCCCTGCTAAAAATAGCGGAAGTTTCTTCAGTTAAACTGCATGGAAGACATTAAAATCCCACCATCGACAGATAAAGTCTTGAGACACATGCCTACCAAATACTACCAGTTTTCTCCACTCACCCACCCTTACATGTCAGTGTGAGGATGTAGAAGACTGGAAATTAATAAAACTAAAGGCAATGGGACATCCTGAAATCTCAAGGCTTCCAGAAAACAGGTCCAGCTGAATTATACCTTGCTGTAACAACAGTTTAGACCAGCAGATTTCACATGTTTTTTTTTTTATTATTAATAAACAACAGGCTTGCAAAATTCACAGCTACGGTTTTGTCGATTAAAATGAAGATAGAGCAGAGTGCTGAGTACATATTTTTTGCACGTTGGTCATATGACATTCCTGACAGCCATGCTTCAGAAATGCTGTTTTAGATGAACGCACAAGACAGAAATTTAACCACTTTTCACTTTTAAAAAGCTTAACAAACTTTTATGCCAATGATTATATAGCTTTTACAACAACACTGGTAAATCGATACATGTTTCAAACTCTCATAATTTCTCAAAGCCTTCAGGAATCACAGAGGAGTTAATTCTGGAGCTGTCTGGCTTGCTGGGGCTGCCAGTTTATATGCAACAGTGATGCCCCAGACTAAGATCTATCAATCTGCAATTTAGAAGAAGGAAACTCTAACCTTACAGAAGAAGTCGTTATCACAGGGTTTATCAGGAGGGATTCTAGCTGGCAGTGATTGGCTGTATCAGAAGGGTGTTTGCCTCTCTTCTCTTTAGATCTGTCATGCCATAGATAAAATAGATCCCACGGATTATTCATGCTGTAAAGATAGAATAAAAAGGTTTTCGTAGCCCTGACAAATAAACTGTTTGAAGCAATCAAACTAGCTAATTTCCAAATGCATTTTCATTCAGATACAGAAATAACCTAAGTCCTTCATTAGGGCACCAGTTGTTCAATGACATTAGCTTAATCTCACCAATATTATCGATCTATTCAATGTTTTCTCCAGTAAGCAGTCCCATGGATGTGTAAAAACAATCTTTTGAATTGACTATTCAAAGGACTGGTCCATAAATGTCAAATCACTTCAAGGATTTCAAACTGAAGTGAGCTTTCCAAATACAGAGTTTTATATATTTCTCCAAGCTTATCATTCTTATCTCCAAATCTGTATCCAGATCTGTACTGTATCCACTGTCTCCAAAGTCTGTAGGTCTCTCTTTTCTTGTTGCCCCCGCCCCCAAAATGTCCACCTACTGCAAGTTGGTTCCAGCAGATGATGAGGAAAGATGGCATTACCTGTCCTAACATACTGCCACAGTACCATAGTGATGACTGAAGAGAGGAACGTGAGGCTGGCTGCAAATGCAGAGAAGACCCTTTTCGGCTTAAGCTCACATATTTTGGATGAAGTTAGAAAAAAGACCTAAGAGAATCCTCCACTGCGTAAGAAACTTTCTTTTTCTTCTATAATGCAAACAGAATACGGATGAGAGAACTTACAGCATTCAGTGCAATACATTGGGCAGAGGTGGAAAGGGCAACTGCGTTTATCATTATAATTATTAAAAATAAATGAAGTGGCAAGGTTAAAACCAATTCACCTTTGTTTCCCACTTACTGTAGCTATTTATAGCCAGGCAAAGTACACGGAGAATATTGTTGCCACTCTGATTTTGAGATGTCTAACATTCAGCTAATGCTTGTGAAAATGAGGCACATGATGCAGGGCCATGCGGAGTTTGGCTTCATGTGATCAGGGATGTGCAGGACATAAAGGCAGGCCACTAACTGAAAGAGCACTAATCAAGAAGAACAGGGAGAAACCTGTCACAATAACAACATCACATGTTCCTTGATAATGTTTCAAGGAACATTAGAGGAACATGAAAGATGGAAACCTCTCATATTGTGCACTGCCTTTGCATCTTTAAGAAATTAAACTGTAAATGCTCCAAGTATTTATATAAAAAATTTCCAATTCCCTTCTTTTGTCCTACAAAAACAAAACCCAAAGACACCTTGAAAATCTGGAGTGCACTAAAAATTTAAGTATTTCAGCTGTTTTTTTCCCCTACCTAGAATTAATTTGATGAGGCTAGCACCTAGTGAGAAAAATTATTTTAAAATGATGTTTGATTTTGAAATTGTTGGTGTGCTAATAAAAATGTATTCCATTTTGCAGCAGAGGAAGGATTCACCCATCAAAAGAGACTGGCTGTCAAAGATGAAAGAGAGTAAAGAAATGGAGAGAGCCATTTTAAACATATAAAACAAGACTTTCATCTCATGCTGGACCATATGGGACAGTGCTATTAACCTTGGAAAAAAATCTGACAGGAGTGAAAAAGAAAAGAGCATGAAGGAAAAAAAAAGGAATAATTTACCTTCAATAACTTTTCTGATCTGTACCGACATGTTTCAAGAAGTCTACTTTTATGCTTTTCCATGGGTGAAGGTTTTGCTATGTGTCCCCTACATCTTTCTGTATATCCAGAAGTGTTGGTATGGGTTTTCTGACGGTCTGTGTGTCCTTCCCCCACCTGCCTGCTAGGGTGCTGCCTGTGCCTACCAGGGCAGAGCGCAGCTAGCTAGTGAATGCATGGATGACTCCTTTGCCTGGGTCACCTGTATACCTTTCTTTCACCTCAGCAGCGTGAGACTGACTGACAAAGCAGTGTTAAAGGTAGACACTTCTGTAGTTTGTATTGTTTCTGCCTGAAGAGCAGCTCCGCTCCAGCTCTGCAGCAAGCAAGTGCTCCCAGATCCTCCTTGTCAATCGTCTCATCGGTGCTTAAAAAACTCCCTCTGTGGGATTCCACAACCTCTTCTCCGCAATGCATTTGTAGACTAAATTCTCCTTATTCTTTGCAAGTGCTTTCCTAACATTTAAGCTATTTCTTTTTTTTGCTGAGAACTAAATGGATTACTTTTTATCTTGCCCTTGAGGGACATGAAAAACAATTGCTCACAATCCTTTTTGTAAGAACCTTTTCCATGTTTAAGCTCCCTGTCAGCTTTCTCTTTTCCATACCAAATTCAATCCTTCCTTTTGTGTCACAGCATATACTTTTCTAAGCCTCACTTCTGGTGCTCTGACTGACCCTTAATAGGTGACAGCCCAGAGCGGGCACAGTTTGAGATCTCGGCGGTGCGAGCCGGGGCAGAAGCGTTACCCTTGGTGCACATAGAATCTGCTGTGACACCTCCAGGAGCTATCAGTGAGGATTTTAGAGCTAGACAAATGGCTTTGCACCTGCCCTTTGAGGGATGCTCCCTCTGTTCCCAGCCCCCGTGCCCAGACCGGCGGCCTCCCCC
>NW_009217506.1:0-9829 GCF_000690835.1 Fulmarus glacialis
GATTCTATGATTCTATGATTCTATAGCCATGCTAGCACGCAGTCTTTCCCAAGCCATGAGCTCATACAAGGTGACAGAGCCCAGTGCCACGTCAACCATCATCTGCCCAGCTTAGTGGATGCGTGAAATGAGCTTGTGTCTGCTTGCACCTGGCTACACAAATATATTTGCTTATTTGGAAATGCGTTGTATTTAAATGCAAGTTTTAAATAACAGACACATGATATAATTGTTATATAAATAGGAAGGTGGTTTACACACAAATATAGCAGTGCTATCAGAGGTGATCATTAGTTACTAATATAAGAAGTTATTTGAACATTAGCATATTATTATTCATAGCAGAATTCATTATGCATTTGGTATGTAATAGCTTCCTTAATAAACTTAGGACAATAAAGAATCTCTGTTCTGTAAATTGCTAAAGATGGACAATAACATTAGTGATTATTAAGGTCTGAAATTTTCTAACAATTATCCATATTTAGAAAGACTATTTGGGGAAAAAAAAAAAAAAGAGAGAGTATTTTGACCTATTTCAAATAGAATTTCCACTCATATTAAGAACTGATGAAATTAAATAGACAGAAAAGAAAATGGAAAGAATAGAAGAAAGTGTTAAAACTCTAAAGATATGCTGAATGTGTCCTCCCAAAGAGCAAAAGCAATTAATTCCCTATTACATGTGCCTTAAAGGATTATATATTCATAAACTGACAACTTGGAAAGGACTATCCCATCAAGACACCAAACCAATCAACTATGACAGAAGCTCATATTTAAATCCCCCCTTATCCAAAAAGAGGTATGTCACTCCACCAGTGAAACTGTACAAGGGGAGACTATAAACCTTTCTGATTCCAGCCAACAACAAACTCTACTCCCATCTTTCCAATGCAATGATGTCTTTCAGCTCAATACTTTCTCATCTCACACCTTTTCTCCCATTTTTTCCAACATTTAAAAAAAAAGAGCAAGGAGATGAAGACTGCTTGACAACGTGCCAAGAAAGAGCTACTTTCTTGCGTGACGTTGCTTCTAGGACAATATCAAGGCCAGTTTTGCCCTGCAGTCGCTGCTCTGTGTGATTCATGTCACCGTGCCTAAACTAGGGTTAAACTCACTAGCTTGGATGCTTCCAGGGATACAGCTGCGGCAGCACTAATTTAAACATGGATCACTAAAGCCATGTGAGACGCTGAAATAAGCCCAGGTCAAACTGTACACTCTCCAGGTGTGAGTAAGCATCTTTGGAGGTACCTTGGAGATACATATGTATACATGACGTGCAAATATAGTCATATCCCAAGCCACCAACTTCATGGTAGGAAACTTACCAAACACTGCTGGCAAAGTTTATTTATTGGAACCTCCCCCCCCCCCGCCATTTTCCTGTGCAATGCAATAAATGGAATATTGTAATTTAATTTATTTTCAGTGTTTCCAATTAGATTCCAAATGATTTTGAGTATGGCAGCTAAAAAGAAAACAAGCTCGTTTGGATGGATGCTGACAAATAAGGGAATTTAATTGGAATTTAAGACTCCTAATGTTCATTGATTACTCCATTCAAAACTGTCTTTGAATAACCTCTTTTAAATTACAGAGTTTAAATACTTTCTTCAGTTTTCTAGGACTGCAGTTAGGTCACTTACCTCCATTAATTTCTAATTGTTTAGGTTTTTCTTTTACCTACTCTTTTATAAGACTCTTGGTCATCTATAAACTATCTTGGTTACACATAATACATTGAAACCTCACTGATTTGGGGAGAAACATGATGGTAGCCTAGATAAGAACATCTGTAGGTGTTCACACAGTGTCAAGCTGCCTGAAACAGCTTGGCAGAGAGGATGGCCAAAGAGGCCAGAAAATCTTGTTTGTGCAGGAAAGTGAACTCAGACTAAGGTAAAACATGAGGTTGAAGGTCAATGGCTTCTTCTGAGTAGCTCCCTGTGAACGGGTCTGTTTGGTTTATTTCCTTTCAAAGTGAGGTTCATTAAGCAAAAAAAAAAAAAAAAAAGGCATGTGTACGTAGAGAGAAACCCTTGCAAAGCGAAAATTCTGTTAGTTGCTTGTTCTCTGCTGCACTTGGCTTTTCATTACTTTTCTTCAAATAAAAATGAATTTCTTTTTGTAAATTCCAGTAATTCTTCTGCATTCATCTCTTGTAGCTTTCTCAAGACATATCAAAGGACCCCATCTACCTAATACAGGGACAATCATGTCTGAATTGGCTTTAGAGAAAAAGGTTTGGGCCCTACCATCTTCTGTTACTTTAAACTCTGTTTTACAAATCCTGAAGACAAGATTACTTGGCGCTCCACAGCTCTCTCCTACCGCATTGCTAAAATGAAATGTTTCAATATTCTTGAAATGAAACATTCTGACATTATCAAAATGCAAGGAGAAGATTGAAATGATTCATTTGGACTTACTCCCATAAAAATGTCACTGAAATCAGCACATTTTCACAACATGTTTTGATTTGGGCAAAGTTGCATTTTTTTTTCCCCCTGGAAAATGATTTCATTAAAAACAAATGACCAGCTCTAATTACAACTCACTGAGCCTTTGCTCCAAAAGTCAAAGCCATTAAAACAGCACTTAGTCTGTATGTACTTGAAGACAGATTCTCCCTTACAGGTTGATAGGAAAAACATCTTTCTCCCCTCCAGAAGAGCTGGTATTTGATGTTCCTGGGACTGCAAGCTAAATTCACGTCTTGCCTTTAAGTGGTGTCCACAATTTGTAAAAAAAAAAATTCAAGAATTTAATAAACAAGTCAAAGGCAAAAGGCGAAGGGCACATGCCAACCCTTTGAAGAAAATTATCATTGACTTCTGAGTTCAGTTCTGGAAATGAAAAGCAGGAGCTATAAAGCCATGTCTGCATGGCACCGGAGTCTGAGCAGAGATCTGAGACAGGACCAATTGAGCCATCTTCCGAACCAGAGTCAATACAGCCATGCGAGAGCAGTTCTCTGTCCAAACTGATTAGGCTGCTGAAAAGCTGGATTTTGTAACTTTGTCCATGCTATTAAATGAAAATGTGCCTTAGTCCACAGCATGACACCGAGGCATGCAACAGCTCACATCCGTACTGAACCCTCCAGACCCCGCAGCCGGGTGGCTGCATCCAGACTGCCTCTTGGGAGGGACCCCTGCCCCATGCTAATGCCCAAAAAGTGTACGGACACCGCTTGTGGGAGTGTCTGTTTGCTCGAGACGAAAACGCACCATCAGTTTATCAGTGTAGACAGTAAAGCTGCAATGCCCAACGCTATTTAATTTAGTAATATAAATATGGCCAATTAATCTGCCCACATGGCTGACTGAAGTGCTCGTATCTCGTAATGAGTGAACGTCCCAGCCCCACCAGCGTTGTGGGACACATGGCCTCGTCACGGTGCCCGTGGCCCAGGAGAGACCTGCCCAGGGCTGATCTGAGCCCTGGCCTCGTTACAGGGCTTCAACATGAGACCTTGTTCAGAGCAGGGTCAGCTCTGCTGTCCCCCTGCACCCTCAGGGGCAGATGCTGACACGTATCCCTCACTCAGTCTGGGCTGGGAGGGGTTTTATATTGCTTTTAATTTAGTTTGTCACTATAGCCACAGGTCCATTAATTTGGTTTTGGCCCTTCAGAGAACTTCCTTTCCCTGGCAAGTTTTGGTTGCATCCTTGGTTGACAGAGACCATGAAGATGAAACGAAGTCTGGAACAGAGCCCTCAAAGAAAACAGCATCCACTTGACCCTCCTTCCCCAGCACCGCGTCTTGGTGTCAGCGCAAATCCTGCCTCTAGAAAACCAATTAAAACCTCCCCAGTTTGGGGCCATCTCTGTCCGTGAGTCAGAGACGGGCAGGAGAGCTGCGGTTGGGGAGGAGGTTAGCCTTTAACCGGTCTCTGGTTGGCTCATGCCTTCTTTCTCCTTCCCCGCATCCTTCCCAAGGTGGCAGGTGCAGCACAAGGCGAGCAGACACCAGTCACCTCTACAAGCTCCAGGGACACGCACTTGTCAATCAGTAATATTGTCTCACTAAGCAAAGCTTTGAATAAGGCCCTAATTGTAGCATTTCTGTGGAAGAATAACTAAGTGAGTAGGTGGGATGGCAAATGAGGAGGAGGTGATGAACATCAGGAAGTGCCTCTGGAGAGGTGGGGAGAGGAGCAGGGTGGGGTGGGTGAAAGGGAAAAAGCTGGGAAACCAGTTGATAAAAAGGAACATTTGTATGACATTAAGGAAAATTCTGTGAGAGATTAAAACCTGCAAAAGATTAAAGATGAGTAAAGAGCTCCAGACACTCAGCAACGCTCCAGTTTGCTGTCTGGAATCTTTGACAGAAGATGTGATTCATCAGCCCCCCCACACACCTTTTTTTAAATATGCATGCTCATTTCAACAAATGTGAAATTTCCAGGCAAAGCAAGAGCACAGCACACCCACTCAGCCCCGAACAGCCTGGCGTGGGTACGCTGCCGCCGTCCCGGGGCGCCTGCCAAGCACGGCCGCACCGCCCTCCGTCCTCCTCCCAAGGGGTGGGTGAGAGGGAGCTCTTCCCTCTCCTTCCCCTCCCCTCCGCTATTTCACTTGGGAAAGGTTTGGGTTCACTCTGCTGTGGATTGGGTGATTCATCTCTTGCACACATATGGGGAAAAAAAAAATTATATACTTATCTCTCTCCTGCTGGGACAGCTAAGCTCTGAGGAGACAAAGGTTTGACGCATAGACCAGCGTGCATGGGGATCCATAAGGCCTTTGAATAGCTATCCAGAGGGTGCTGAGAGCCTGCCATTTGCTGCAAAGTTGTCCTCTGCCGTCCACAGCTTGGTTTTACAAAGAAAATGTTTCAAAGCTCATAACCGTAGGAGAAAAAAAAGCCACACAAAAACCCGATATGAAAGATGAGTGGGATCAGATGTAGTAACACCTGCCTGAGTCTTCAGCCGTCTCATACAGCAGCTTCAGTAAGTGGGAACTAGACACGTCCATGATGACAGACAGTTCCAAAACCTAATAGCATCAGAAATATAACCTATATTAAACTTTTTTTGTTTAATGATGCAGTGATATTTGACCAATATTGATATGATCCCTGAACCCGAATCCTCAGCTCCCAGCCACACCACGCAAAGTGCCATGACCCCTTAGAAAAAGCCAACTTCTCCATCTTTGCCCCTCATAATCCAAACACATGACCAGCAACTATTAAATAAAACAAACAAACAAACCAACCAACAAACAAACCTTCTTATACTTAAACAAACAAATAAATATAGTTAAATACTCAGCTGCTTTTCTGCTGCCTTATTCATGCTGGTATAAATAATTTAGTAAAAACCTCTATCAAAAATAACTGAAGCTGCTCCAGACTTTCTATCTTCTTGAATCTCGTGCAGCAAAATTTAGGGATCTTTGACTCGGAATTTATGTCTGAGTTGCCACTGAGTACCATCACCTCTGTTGGTGAGAACAGCCTGAATTATCGCTCTGGCTATGAACTGGACTAGATGACCTCATAGGTCTTTTCCAGCCGTGCTTTCTGAAAGTCTATTAAAGGCCGCTGTCAAAACCCCACCTCCGTGTACGCTGCCAAGACGGAGGGGGTATTTTGGTTTTCAGTCAAGGCACAAAACTGGGATATGTAAAATTAAATTTCTATCCTTGCTCCTATCCCAGCTGATATGGGTATGGATACAGATCAGCAGGAGAAAAAGTAATATTCTTCAGAATGCTCACATTAACTTGGTGACTTAAACCCATTCTCCGAAGGAAATGAAATATTGAGGAAACTCAGACAGGTTTTTTTCTATTGCCAACCTGGTTCATACCAAGGGACTAATAGCCAGATTATTATTTGGGACACAAACACTTTCTTTCAATAAGAAAAAGAGATAAATCGGAAAAGATAATTAGTCTAAGCATCTGTATCGTAAACTTAATATATTCACTGTGTCCAAATTGTGCTGAGTATGGGTGGCAGTTTGAAAGCTATGGACACAAGCCAGTCCACACTAATTACCTCCTCCCTGGATGGGGCACAAAGTCTATACTACCTTTTTATAAATCTTAGAGGATTAAATTCCCTAAATACCCATGGTGGGTCCAATATAGGCAACTATGTATTTGCTGCAACAAACAGGCTTCATGTTCCTGGGCCTGAATTTCTCTCTCATACTTTTAAGGATAAATTTGGAGACAGGTCACTTACAGCTTTCTCTACAAGGATTATTGACCAGGGCAACCAGGATGTCCAGCTCCCAGAGTGAGCCATTCTGTGGACAAAGCGAACTCCAGTTAGACACCAAAGCTGGACAGAACTTACTGCAGAAATTGAGGGCAATTCTGTAGCTCTCCTTTTGAATGATGGGATTATGTAGGTCCTGAAGTCCAGTATGTTGGGACACCCAAGAATGGGACAGGTGGATGGGTAAAAAACAGAAATCTGGGAAAAAAGGACAATCTTTTCTCCTTCCTGTTTGAGTGTCAAATACAGATAGGCTTAAGCAGAGTTCAACTGCCTCTAGATCATAGCAGAGGTTAGGTGGAAGCTGGGATGTCCACCTTGCCTAGCCGGGGAGTGTGAGGAGTGCTCTCATTTAGACATTTTGGGTACAACTCAGCTAGATTTATACAGCTGCATACCGCTCACAGACACACTGTAGACATCTCAATTCAGGTGCAGACACGGACACCTAAATTCTCACTCAGGCTGAATCCCATCTTTAGGGACCTCCAAAGGAAGCTGGCCATGGAGGAAAGGAGGAGTTCTGGATTTTGCCCTCATGGTGCTTAAATTTTCCACAATTTGCACTTCATATACTTTTTAGAATCAGATACTACATTACTTTCGAAAATTGGGCAGGTGTTCCTTCATGCCTTATATCCACCTGATGATTTACGTCTGGAGACCTACCGCACGGCAGCAGCCAATATGCACCTATATTTCTGAGGACTGTCACAGTCAATGCTATACAAGAGTTAAATATTGCTGTGTATTATTTTTAGTTGCCTTGAGAAATGTACGGGAAAAAAACCCAAAATATAGGACAACGTGCTGCAAAAATAAACACTTAAAAAGGAACTAAATGAAACTGAAAAACAACCCCATGCATATGATTACCATTTCAAACAGGGAAAGCCTGACCCATTGGATACTCCTGAGAATGGTCCCCCATGGAAAGGTATTCATATATATCAGCAATTGTAAGATCCAGAACAACATTGGGGTCATTTTGTTTAAAATATACTGTGAACTCAGCAGGATACATCTGCTTTATATTAGTCTTGTGGAAATACTATAAAGGACTTTGGGGGGCTTTTTGGTTTTTTTGTTTTTACTTGGTGGATAATTGAGATAAAACTGAACTTGTGTAAAAAAGAAAGCAACTCATGGTAGAAATATCTTACTATCCTAAGATACCAAAAACGAAACAGAAGTCTGAAAATTAAATATGTACTTTTGAGGAACTATTTATTAAAGTATCTAATGATATTTCAATATTCTCTTTATCATTATATTGCAGTACTGGGGTTTTGTTTCCATTCTGGCAATATGAAAAATTATATTTTAATACTTAATACAACCATAGCTCAGGTTTCAGATCAACTGATCGCTTTTTGGCATTGAGTCAACTCTGTTCACCTTGTACTGTCACTAAAGCACGTGCAAAGCCAGCAACTGGTTTAAACTGATCTGATTTGGTAGCATCTTTGCTGCAATTTGTCATTCTCCTTGCACAGATGCAAATGACAATGGAAGGGAGAATCAGGCCCTCCGTGCTGACAAAGGGCTCGTATCTTCCCAATGTTTTGCCAACTGATCATACTGTTTCCTTGTCCTTTCATTTAAGGGTCATCAAGATAAAAGTGTTTATCTGAGTTCTTTTTTCTCTTTCTTGCTCCCAAATCCTGTTACACATAACGCTCCTACTAAGGATGTACTGTGGTCCCCTAACTATGTCTCTGCATGTCTTCGTGGTCTGCTCTGCTTTTATGGTTTTGCTTAATTATTTAAAGAAATCATGTTAAGTCTTAATATCGAAAACACAGGGAGGATGAGGGAGATCTTAAGCACCGTTCTCTCATAACTTCCCCTTCACGATCTTTCAAACCAATGCAATTTGGGGGGATGCCCCCCTCCTACATGCCCTGTCTTCAGGTCCCCAGCCCCAGCTCTGCTTTGAGACAGAGCCAAGAAGAAAGGATTCATCTGAACAGGGTCTTACAACCTCAGTATCAGCATCTCATACAGTGCGAGATCAGGAGCTGCTACAGTCATCTGTTTGTTTACTTTCTTTCTTAACTTAAATAAAACAAGAGGGGGGAAATGTTCTAAAGAGATAGTTCCTGCTTATGTGAGAAATTCACAGGGAATAAAAATAAAAATCTATTTACTTTCAACCACTTGCAATGAATTATGAATACAGAGGTGTCACCAATTTGCATAGAGCATGTACATGCAGCTCATTCTTGCTTAATCCTTTTGCTTGAGCTTTTTATTATTTCTTATTATTATAAATTCAAGTACAGAAGGCAATTTCAGCACCTGAAATATTTAGAGAGGAGACTGATTATATTATTACGGAGAAAACTGTTTTTTATCAATTGATTTGGCAAATTCAGGCTCAGACACTCTCCAGTTCCACGATCTCCCATCTTGATTACTGTGACATCCCGCTCACCTTACTTTGATTCATATGTCCATGGTATCAGCCATTCAAAGCACAAACAGCAAAGCACAAAAATGAGCGTCCATTAGTTTACTGGCAACATTTGGGTTTCTGGTTCCACCTCTTTTATTCCTTGTCTACCACATCTTTTCCAAGCGCTCGCTTTCAGCTTCTTTAAACCTGCTTCAGTTTATACCCAGGACAACATTGATGCTGAGGAAAAGCTGGGTTTGATGGTATGAAAAGCAAAGTACCATTCTTCTTCTGAGGGTAGAGATTATTTCAAGAGTTTCTCAAGCTAAGGAGGTAGGCAAAAAGGTATTACTGAGGTCTAAGGGCTTGTTTGTAGAGCAATGGGAAGGTTGCACCTTTGCACGGTTTGCGAGGTCGCTGTACAGAGCAGGGTGCGAGCTCTGTTTGATCACCCCAGGTTCGCTGGATTCATGACCTGAACCTTTGCTGCGTATTGTTGCCTTTGACTGCAGTGATGGCATACACCCTGTGACACAAGGATACAGAAGAGAGCGAGGAAAATTTTTAAAAAAGGGTTTAAGAACAAATGAGGAAAAAAATGGGAGCAGAAGAAATGCAGATGGAGAGAGGTCTGAGAGGAAGAGGGGCTGTATCTGGGAACAGCAAAAGGCAGAGACGGTGGGAGTTGTCCCATGGCTGTAACCGTCAACTTGAACGAGGCCAAGAGGAGGGATGAGGGTGTGAAAAAGGGCATCTTGCAAAAACCTGCAAGATGCCAATCTATAAGCAGGGGAATTAGGTGCGAGGAGCCATGAAAAGGTATCCATTGATCTACAATGAGAGTCATCCACGTCAGTAAAGTGGAAGCAGAGGAGGAGAAAGTAGATGAAGAGAGCAAGATAGATCAAGAAAATTGAGACCAGAAAAATCACTTTTTGGTTTAGCTCAGGACAGGAGGTCACTAATGGCCTTGGCCAGGCGGCTTTCAGCAGAGGGGAGGAGTTGAGAGCCAGCAGAGAGGCGATCAAAGTGGAAAGCAGGAGGAGCAGAATTTAAGGCAAGATGAGGCATACCCCGGCATTTTGGAGACTGGGGAGGCAGGCAGGGGAGTTTGGGAAGCAACTGGAAGGTGCAGGGCATTAGGGGACTTCTCTGTCACCGAGTGATGCTGGCGCAAAGCCACC
>NW_009217506.1:9882-39353 GCF_000690835.1 Fulmarus glacialis
GCCTCCTTCCCATCAAAAAAAAAAAACCCAAAAAAACAAAAGAGGGAGAAATTATGCTTGGCAAAGCAGGAAAATGGTTAATGGCATCAAGCAGAGCAAAGTGCTGTCACGGTCCAGAACTCCGTCCCGTAATAAGAGTGTGGCCCAGATGTCAAAAGGGTTAGGGCATTCCCTGCCTACCCGGACAGGCTCCCAAGGCGGGGGAAAACGTTTTGTCCTCGTTTACAGTATGGCAGGTGAGAGGGGTGGGAGAGGGGGAGAGGGGATGGAGGCGGAAGATAACTGAGGAGTAAATTGATTTACATTTAAATCTTATGGTTTTATTACTTTTTTTTTTTTTTTTTTTGCACTCAGTATGAAATCTCATCTTTTAAACTAGACAAACCAGGATAAACTATTTTTCATAGCATGAAAAAAAATGATTGACACTCTAAGGTAATACTTTTTAAATTCCTCCAATTAAACAAAGCGAATTTAATTTTAATTAAAAGGAAATTTAATTAGAAAGAAGATTAAATTTTAATTAAATTTCTCCAAAATCCTTATCCTTGCCTTTACTGCTAATATTTCTCTCGGAACCAAATCCCTTTTTAATATTCTTAAATTCTATTCTAGTAAACTTCCCCTTTATATTAAAATTATATCTGCCTGGATGTACTCGCTACCAGGAAAAAAAAAATCATTACCCCTTTTAAAATACTTGAAGAGTACACCTGAGACACAGAGTAACTCAAGAGCGACCAGTGGAACATTTGGATATGCTCTGAGTGCGACATTGCTAAATTAACCCGCCTGCTGCTGAACGCTCCGCAGGCAGGAAAGCATCTTTGTGTTGCAAGACGTTCCTTTCCTGCCTGCCGCTATCTGCTGCTCAGCTCATCCATGATGCCCGTATGGGTTGTACTGCTCAGTACTCCTTATCCTCTGCTTGTGCATCCTTTTTTCTTTTCTTCTGCAGAGTTTTGGGGGGGTTTTGAATTTTTTTTTTTCTTCTTTCATCTGCTCTGGACTGTTGGACAGGTTTGCATTGGTCACAGCCCCCAAGATGGACTGGGCCAAACCTGTCTTTTGCGTACTCTGTATTCCTCTGACATCAACTCCAGCCTCCACAGCAGACAAAACTGCCTGATAACTAAAAGACTATTGCAGACGAAACTGCCTGATAACTAAAAGATTATTGCAGACAAAACTGTCTGATAACTAAAATACTATTGCTATAAGGTACTATATAAGGATTGCGTAAGGCTTTGCAAAGCTCTACTTGGTGGGTCCTTCAGTAGGAGACAGCTGGAGCACCGATGCACCCACTCTGCCTCCTGACTGTGCTCCTGGACCTCCTAGGGTGCATCTCCTGTGCACAAAGCAACCACAGGGAGCTGACACCAACCCAGCAGGCGCAGGATCGGAGGCAGCCATAAAAGGGCCGGCACAGGGGTCACGATAGCAGGGCAGCGCTTGTGCTAACGAGCCATGATCTCGCCCTTTCAATTCTGTTCTTTTTCCATCAAGGGCAATGACATCTCATAGCAATAACCAGGTGAAAGGAGAGTTGGCAGTGCTGGGAAGTGGACAAGCGGGATGGCACTTAGTGGGACTTTCCAGGGTTCAGAGCAGCCCTGGCAGTCATCTCCTGACACCTCATCAGGTGAAGTACGCTGTCACAGCCTCTGTCCACCACCGTGACCCCACATCCCAGCATGGTCTGGTGGGTCCAGCACGGGCTCACAGGGCAGCAAAGATGCTGTGAAACTGCTGCAGCCTGCAGTTTGTGCTGGGGCCTCGCACAAGGGGTGGGAGGAGGAGGATGCCAGCCAGCACTGGCCTTTGAGCTGTGGTCAGGGTGTCTGTCCCCAAGACCTTCCATAATTGTAATGATCTAGTATATGACCCATCGTTCCAGATTCAGAACAACCCATGTTTATTTTAAAATGTTGTCATGGTGATCACTAGTCTTGCCAATGGATACTGGCTTGTAAAGCATCAGTATTTATGTAATTACTCCTATATATAAAATTTCACCTGCTTAACTCATAGATTGCTATACCTGACAGCTGTCTATCTCCTCCAGCATCCCTTCTTTAAAAGTGGCCAGGACCAGACACTTCAGAAACTCCATAGCAAAAACCTGCTCATAGATGATGCTTTGTCTACAAATCTGTCAACTAGAAAAGTCACACGCCCACTTTGAAAAAAACTGCAAATGTTTGTGCCTGTGAAACTCAATTTTTCATGTTTTTTGCAGACAACAAGCTCCACCGGGTGCCGAGTGGTGCTGCAGAGTATTCATTCAACTTTTGAAGGGCTGCTCACAGAAACCATTTTGCAGAACTCATACAGCTCCATTTACTTTGCAGGGGAATCCAAATAAGACACAACTTCCCTGCTGAAATTAAAGCAGAGTTCCCAGCGGATGCCTTGTGTGCGAGGTCAGTCCCAACAGCCTCACCATATACCAGACCTATCATAGTCCTGTATACCGTACTCTGCGTCTTGAGAAATCCTCTAACAGCTACCTGCCTACTTTGGCAACTTCTCTCCTACTTGTTGACATTTCCGAGGTCACTCAGGTTCCTCCTGAACAGCAGTCTTGGGTTTTTTTGTGGATTTTTTTTTTTTTTTTTTTAATAATCTTTCTATGTTCCCTCACCCTAAAGTCATCTATTTTGTCTCTGGGGGCACCTCCTTCACCTTCTGATCTTCATGCTCTCCATGCCTCTCTCCCACCCACTGAAAAAGTCAGCAGGAGCTGACCTTTCTCCTCGCCAGCTGTCAGACCTGGCTGAGGTTCCTGAACAATGGAATTATTGCCTTGTGGGGCCTTTTGGGTTTTTTTTTCCCCATCTCTCTTAAAAATAAACATGGACCAAGTGACCCAAACTCATAGACTAGGAGCCTGTGCTGCAGTCAGTGATTGGAAAACACACAGAGCAAGGATTGATTAAAATATTGGGCCTATGGTATTATGCATCTTATTTCTTTCACAGATGCAGTCCTAAAAGTGTTCTAGGAAAGGTCTGAGAACATGGTGATAAACTTTTATTTATAGCAATTAAATTGTTAACATGATGGAGATTTATGTTCTTGTTATTGTATACCATTGCTTATTTCCAAAATCTCTCTTTTGGGACAAAGGTATTTTTATTACCCTTACACTAGGATCAGCACAGATGAGATCTAACAGGTAACACTGAGATTTAAGCAGAGAAATAAGGAAAAGGAAATAACATTCATTATCCCTTTTTTTAAAAATGAGAAACTGAGGCACAAAGAAATCAACTGTGGGTACCAACCACCTGGAAATGCTTTCCAGCTAATCTGAAGAATTCCACAAAGTTCACCTGGAAAATCTGTTGCAAAAAAAAGACTTTAATCCTGATTTCCAGAGTCCTAGACTGCTACTTCAAGAAAAAACAATCCCATTATTTTATATAGAAAAAAAAATTACGAGATAACACAAGACAGAACATTTGGATTACTGATTGAAATTCTTGGATAAATATGATATCATCCAGGTGATGCAATATGATACCATCTAGATATCTTGGAGAAAATCATTACACTATCTAGGTATATCTTTTAACTTGGTTTCATCTTTTGTATGAGGGCTCAGTCTATTCTCTCCCTGTGAAAGAAAAATTGCTCTGGCAGGGCAATTACAAACCATCCAATGCTGCCAGTATTACGTGCTCTTTCAATGTGCAGAAGACACGTGCTGTACATATCTAGAGATCTCCGGCACCAAGGAGTCTGACACTGTCATGTCCATTCAAAAACACAGCAGAGGAACACATGGATGCTTACGCTCATCAATGTATCAGAACATGCTCTTTCTGCGAACGTGATCTGGGCCACGATCTTAACCAGCGGGTGTTGTGACACTGAGCTGGAAACTCTTCAGCACGTTGGTGTTGTGTTACGGTAAGCTACGTGTCTCATGATGTCATACTATTTGAGAAGGTAAGACTTTAAAAAAAAAAAAATCACAAAAATGCATATGAAACTGAAAATAAAAGGCCAAGAACATAGCACTGTACCAATTTCTGTGGATTTGGACTTTTCCAGGTGGTACACCCTACCTGTAGATCTGAATTTGTCTGCGGAAGAGAGGGGATACGAGCAGTGCTGGACTGCATGAAGCCAACGGTCGATCTGATCAGTATGCCGTCCGGCAGGAACCAAAGAGGTATCAGAAGGATCAAGAAATTTCTCTCACAAGGGAACTTTCTTCCTTTCCCACAGCAGGTTGAGGTCTTCCCAAGCCTGGAAGTATAAGGATTTATCTCCTTTCTCTTGCTCATGTTGAAAGAAAACTGTTCTTTACCATTAAGTGTATTCTGCAGACTATCTGGAGAGTAAGGAGCTTTCATCACGTAGACACAAAAATAGAGAGAGTTTTATGGGGTGTGTTTCATTCCCGTTGGGTGCCCACCAGCCATGACTACTGCCCTTTGGGCCACACAATCAACCTCCTCACTCATGAAGATAAATGTCGTATCAGCCCTGCAGTAAGCCATCATCTATTCTTGAGAAACAAAGAGAGTATATAGCATGACCTTCCTTGAAATATTGGATCTATTTACACGGGTTTGCGTGGACCACATTACTTATGAGTCACCAAGGGGAAACTGAGCTCCTTGTAGATAAAGCGATCAGTGCAAACCACTGTAAATAAATCTGAAATTTCTATGAAGGTCGCACTGTGTCTGATTTATACTTCAGCACCCTATGAAATAATGTTGACCAGGTAAGTGGTTTTCAATTATTTTTTTTTTTTTTATTCACATAAGGAAAAAAAAAAACTTTTTTGTAGTATAAAGGACTGCTCTATTTTAAAGTGCATCTGGTTAGAGCGATGACACATGCCCAGGAAGTAAGTTATTATTGTCTGGCACAAAGTTAAACGTTCCTGGACCTGATTCTGCCATCCTAACTAACCAGGATGATTTGCATGGACATACATGGCAGAGTCAAACCCAGCAGCAGCAATAGATGATCCTTAGAAAGTTTGAAGTTCCATTTTACTGATTAATCTATACCTTTGTTTTCATTAATAGCCCCATTGCAGATCAAGCCCAAGTGAAACCTTTATGTCACTAAAGTAGGAGTTATCATGAGCACAGTTTTTTGGTCTTGGAATGCTCCAGTGAAGGAGTGGAAGTCAGGAATCTTTTTCCTGTAATTAATCTGCTTTGTGACCAATTTCACTTCCCCTACCAGCTTTCATCTGACCTGTCTGTTAAAGCAAGTGAGCCCCTGATATCAGAGGAGACTACTTGATATGAGTTACGAGTAAGAACTATTAGGACTCCATTTTAGGTTCAGAGGAGTCTTCTGGTTGAATGTGTATCCAGTTGCTTCAGTTTGCAAAATCAGACCAGAAATCTATGAGCAGATTCTCTAAGAATATTGACAGGTTTTCTACTTGCTGTCCAAAATGTCATTGGAAGGTAAAAATGGTATCTAGTAAGAGACCTTGATCACCTCATATGTCCTTCTGAGCCCCAAAACTGATGTTTTAGTGTTCTAAACAGAGCAAAATAAAACCAAACTATTTTGGAGTACCTAAGCTGAGCGCAGGAAAAACAGTATTTTGAGAATTACTTCTAGAAGGCTTGAACTTGGCTTGAACTCTTTCTCACAGAAGTAAGTTTTACTTAACACAGTAGCAAGTCAAGATTCAGGAAGACTGAGAGGGTCTTCAGAGACACTAAGCAGCCAGGGTGATGACAGCAGACAAAATTCAGACCTGGCAAAGAGAATGATGCTCTCTGGCAGAAGAGAAGACTTTGAGTTACTTCAAGATTCTTCCACAGTCTCATCTGTCAAATTACCTGAAAACAAGGCCAGCCCTGGGTGAGTGGCAATTAAATAAGGCAGCAGACCACTGGGAGTCCAGCAAAATGACCAAAGTCATGTTGTCTTATTCCTGAATCTTTGAAAACCAGGTCTAGCTGCTGCAGCAGCACAAGTAGTATGGGTCAGCAGTTAAGGAGCAACTCTAAGTCACTCTAAGAAACTAGTCCCTCTCGGCAGAACTAATTGTCAAAGTCTTCTGTCACATCTGCCATAAATGTCCTCCACTGTCACCAAAGTCAGCAGATGCTCTGCTACTCTTGCTGTCCCTGTCCCTGCACATCGGTGCTGGGCTGGTCCGGGTTCCTGTCTGGGCTGCCTGCAGCGGTGAAGCTCTGATCGGTTCCCGCCACAACACGCAGGAAAAAGATGTGGCTACCTGCACGGTTGTACTTACGACATATAAGTATGCGTAAACAAGTAGATAGAAAAAAACAGAATTGTTTTAATGTTTAAGGCAATCCTGTACCCTCGCTTGAAATATTAAATTCGGTTCTGCTCACATTATCTTTATAAAGGTAAAAGCAAAATGATGGGATAGGTTTGTTAGTGTTGACTTTCCATTGCCCTGCTGTTCCATTGCTGCTGACATTGACCTGGTGCAGGGAATTCACAGTGGGTGTAAATAATTTGATTAGATGTGGTTTGTACCTCCTTTTCACTGTGTAGGGCAATACCAAATCAGCCCGGCTGATTTGTATGGCTAAAAGTATACTCCTAAGAAAGACTGACGCTTGTTAATCTTGGGCTTGGTGGCCAGCAATCCTCCTGTTATAAACCACCTCGTTCATAAAAAAGCTTAACAGCTTCATGAAAACTAAATATTTTTTGTCAAAAGAGGATTGTGGGAACTTCTGTCCTTCTCAGTTCCATTTCTGATTTTCCTTCTGTTTTCAAACAAAAAGCAGCCCAGAGTATCTTTCATGGATGCTGCAGAAAAATATGCCTTCTTTAATATTTCCTGGAAAATATGCCCAGTGCTCAGACTTCAGCCCAGTTTTTAAACTTCTTAATGAAATGGGCTGAGTTTGAAGCTGGTCTGAAGCACAGCCTACCAGGGAGTCTAGCTGGAATAAGATTGTTTTAAACCAGATTGAGGTTTTAAAACCAGATTGGTTAATTTAAACCAGACTGGGACCAGCTTTTTGTCAGCCTCAGCAGTTCTGCCACACCTCAGGACCTTTTATCAAATCTATGCCTCAGCAAATTTAAATGCTAGTTTAACTGCAGTTGTTAGTTAAATGACAGTTAATTACATTCCTGTAGCTCAGATTAATCGCTGTAGCACATGAGTACCTTACACATTGGATAGGACGTATCTGAAATGTCTCTGGAAAAGCTGAGTCAGAGCAGCAGGTTTTCTCTTCAATGTGAAACCACCTTTTTGTCCTACAAAGGGCAAATCTGAGCACCCATCAGCTCTCCGGTACCATCCTCAGCCACGGGAGGTGGCTCAGCTGGGCTGGTCATTGCCTTCCCAGGGGAGGGATCAAGAACTGCCTCATGACACACAGGAGTGGAGCCCAAAAAGCTGTTAAAATAGCATTATCACATTAAACAGGTGGGGTTTTTTACTACTATTATTAACATTATTATGATTGTGCCAGTTCTTCCCACAAGTACCAGACAGGAAGAAAACCCAAGTTGTCCTAGTCCCTGTGTAAACTCCAATCCACATCCTAGAAAACTGCAACTTAAGAAAGTTTACAGTTGAATTACATCAAGTGATTGCTATTTAATTTAAAATGAGTGCAATGGCTTTAGAGTAATTGCACTGGAAAACCATCTATGCAAAATATTAATTCATATTTTTATTTATTTCATTTGGCAGTTTGTTTTGCTGCCTTCTCTTCACCCGGATTTATCAGTAGTCTGGCGACCCTCAAAGACCATTTGAGAAGCAGTACAGTTTTGGCAAGGGCTAAATCCTAGCAGAAGACTCTCTGAAACTCACTGTAAATCTCTCCGTTCTGTTTCTCTACAGACCCCGCTTCACCATCTGCCTTGCGAATTGAATTTTTGTTGCGGTATTTCACAAGTTTTAAAATATGGTTATTACGATCCATAAACTGGCTTTCACAGAGATTATTAATTAAGTCCAAAATATTGTACCGACGTGCTTTCTGAAATATGGCTCAAACGTCACAGCACTGCTGCCATTATAACCATCTGCATAATATTAGATTGGAGCGCTTAAAAGCTATAAGTTTTTTGTTTGTTGCAGGGGGGAAGGTTTGTTTTGTTTTCCCTTGTAGCAGTCCAAGAAGTAAAACCTGGAGCCTTAAAGTCAGGTGGATGAGATAAATTGAAACGGATCTTATTGCTCCCAAACACTCTCCTGGAAATAATGGCATCTTGACATTTTATCAGTCACTCATGCGGTCATTCTCAGCGGTATCAGCCAGAGCTTGAAGGATAGAGCCGTAAAGAAAGGATTGTCAGCCATAAACATTCCTCAAAACCATGAAAGCCACAAATGAAAGCTTAAGTAATGGAGGACGGAATACCCTTGATATTTCAACAATTACCTGCAACAACAGGCTTTGTTCAGAGCCCTGGCCATTTTTTCAAAAGCCTTTAGTTGTCATGGCCAGAATAGGATGGGGTGGGGGGGGGGAGAAAGGAAAAAGAAAAAAAAAAGAAAGAGAGAAAAAGAGAAGGATCAGAAGCTCTGATGTGAAAAGATGAGTGGCTGCATATATGAGGAAGTTTATGGAATTTTTTCGTTTTTTTCAAATCAAGATTTATTGCCAGATATTAGAATTATTAGGCTTGTAGTGAGATACTTTTTTTCCTTTTTTCTCCAAGAGATCATTAGAAAGACATTCATGCTGCTGAGCTGTTACCTCTGTGGCCATTTCTGATGTCAAATTATGGAGGGAAAAAAATGACACTTGCAAGCACATGGCAATTGAAGGAGCTTCAGTAACGGACAGAAGCGAGCAAGTGGGAAAGCAAAAGCGAATTCAACTTCATTACACTTTGGAAAAATATCATATTTTTGTGGAGGACAAAAAAAGAAGAAAAGCTAGTTTTAAATAGTCTTTGTGCCATTATTTTAGCAATATAGAGCTCATAGAAACTAAGTAAAATGTAGTGCTTGGTATCCAAGTCAACCCAAACTCTGCAGGCAGCAAACATGAAAGGTTAAATGCTCTAGAAATTGCATTTGTAGAGTTTCTTAACTTAGGAGATTAATAGTTACTCAAAGCAATGGATAAATATTAGCAAAGGACCATTAGCAGAGAAAAACACATCAGTGAATCAGAGCTCCCCAGCTTATCAGATCAATTTTAAACAGGTTTATCTTTGACTTTTCTAGCACCTTAATGAGGAACAAATTGGTTTTTTACCCCTTTTTGTTTCCTGAGCCTTTGTTGACTTTTTGATGTTACCTACATACAACTATTAATATAAATGGGTCAGTGGCATAAGAGCGTTAATCCCCTCTCCCCTGCAGGTTCCTGAATACAGTCATTTTATAAAAGTTTCTTTTTATTACTCTGCTTATGGTCATCTAAAGTTTAAGAACAAATGAGTTACTGTTGTTTAATGATTCCTACTAAGGGAGAAGAGACGAAGTAATGAATGGAAACAAGACCAGAAATAGGAGGCCAGCTTTTTTTTCCTTTTATATATGTATGTAGACAACAATATGAACAGCTAAGTTAGAGCTTGTACTCTGGTGTGAGTGAGCCTGTGACCAGAGAGAAAAGAATCACACCCTGTGTTTGCAAGCAAATATTGAACCCAAGCAATTGAATAGGAAAGCTCCATTTTACCTTTTAAACCTCCAGGAGAAAAAAAGAAAAAGAAGAAAAAGAAAAAGAAAAAGAAAAACAAAAAGAAAACGAAAAAGAAAAAGAAAAAGAAAAAGAAAAAGAAAAAGAAAAAGAAAAAGAAAAAGAAAAAGAAAAACAAAAAGAAAAAGAAAAAGAAAAAGAAAAAGAAAAAGAAAAAGAAACTTTTAAACCTCCAGGAGAAAAAAAGAAAAAGAAGAAAAAGAAAAAGAAAAAGAAAAAGAAAAAGTGATATTTGAAATACAGTCCTTGTTAAAGCCACAAAACAAACTCATTTTACCTTATTAATGGTAAAGAAGAGAGCAAAGCAAGGGCACTCTTTCTTAACTAAACTCATTTGCTCACATGCAGAGATCTGAGTCCATTTGAAATGCCCCAGGACATACCCCTGCCCTCTCACTGCCATTTCAGAAAACTGCAGGTCCTCATAAATCCTGGACCATTTCTGACACCGTGATGGGATCTCTTAAACAGCCAAGATTGTCTCAGATGATTCAAAGCATCCAGGGGAAAGAAACTGGAATGAACTTGGAAAGCTAAACTTTCCAAGACGTGCAGACACCCGCCTCTGCGCCAAGGCATCTCATTGACTATTGACTTCTGTGGGCTTCAAATGACATTTGGCACCTAAATGCTTCTCTGGAGCTGACTGTAGGACCCTTTTCCCTGCGGTACCTCTGTCTGGAGTTCATAACATTGCTCTGCAAACCGGAGGCTGGGTTTTGCTCCTGGCCAGCTGAGTAAGTCTTGATGATCCATTACCCACCTTTGCTTTCGTTTGGCATTGTATGAATCTGGTTTATTTAAACTGCTGCCTGCAAGGCTGAATTGCTCTATGCCACTGCTAACGGAGCCTCTGTGTTCTTTGGACACTACCAAATGCTGAGGTAACAAAATAGTTTTCATGGCCTTTGGATGTTGAGATGCAGGTAGTCATTTTGGAAGGGTGCTGGAAGCTGTTTATGCCCTGAGGTGTCTGTGAGATGGAAAGTAGTTACTCTGTGGAACTGTAAAGTCTCATGGAGGAACATGTCCCCACCTCCATCAACACTTGTATGTCTCTTAGATGAGGTACATCATGGAATCCCCTTCCACCCATGGACCTCACAGACTAGGGACATCTACTCATCATCCTCCCTTGATCCACCAGCCACATAAACCTGGTAGGTTCCTGCAAAAGTCTTACTTTAGACAAAGCAGAAATTTTTACCAAAAAATTCTTATCAGGCTTTGACACCAGCAGTTGGTTTTAGACATGATTTGGATGTACAAGATCTAACAGGATAATGTAGTAAGCTCTTTTTATACCATTTGCTGCTGACAAGCTGATGCAGCTGCCCTTATACTTTTTTCTTGTAATCGGAATTGTCTGAGTTCTGCAAATAATGATGCTGGCAAGTTTAGAAAACTTCTTTTGGATTCATATATTCATCCCATTTTCATGACAAAACAAGTGCTTTTTGTGTGAATACTTCATGCTTTTATACAAGGAAGAACAGAGTTACCATGAGGTTAAATGTTGCAGTGTAGGTCTGAGCAAGTCGAAACAAGAATAACATTTCTACTTCCTCCAATGAAATATGCATTTCATCTTCTATGAAGACTTGTTTCTTGCTAGTCTCTGTCAGCAGGAGCCATCAACATAATAGTGTTTTGCTGACCTGTGAAAGAGCTTCTGGTAACCACTACTCAAGAGCTCCATTAAGACAGAATCATTTAAGCTGATTCCATAACAATGTGAAACTTTTGTAAAATGAGGTTAGGAGGTTGATGCATTTTATATAACCAAATGCAAGCATTTTGGGCCTGAACTTGTGAGCTGCTGAATAGTCTCAACTTCCATTAACGTTATAGACATGCTCAGCATTTTATGAGATCAATATCAATGAAATCTAAAATCTTAAGATAATGTTTTAGTTACAGTAATAATAATGAAAGTGCACAGGAATTTGAAGACATTTCCAAAATAGAAGAAAAAAAACCCATGGCATTTTTACTCGTTACTGCTGACAGTTTCTAGTTAAATCCTTGCCTTGCGTTGCCTTGCCTTGCCTTGCTTTGCTTTCCTTCCTCCTCTTTAGCCTGGAATACCTCTTAGAGAACCTTGTAAAGTTAATCTGATTCATGATTTAATACATTTTTGACACTGTTCCTCAACAATCACCAAATATATTATGTGCTAATAATTACTTGGGCAGCTTTAGTTTTTATTAAGTACAACATAACACAGCCAGCCCATTAAACGTGAATGTAAGGGCCAGTATCCAATGTAGATTAATCAGATCAGAAATCTAGCCTGGAAAGGATCCAGTCCAGTTCCCTGTTTTCTCAGGAAAGCTTATAATTTAGTCCCACATATAAATGTACTGGACACTGTTTAAAGCCTTGTTGGGTCCAGTTGACTCCAACAGAAGACAAGTTCCAGAGCCATATTCCTCTAATAGATACAATCCTTATCATCTTTTCCAGGCTAAATATATTAATTTCTAGTTTATCCCTATCAAAAAGATCTTGGTGATACCGGTAATGCCTATGACACCTGAACCCATAGAGTTTTAGACTACTTCTGGAAGATGTTCAAGATCCTCCATTCCTACTGACTGCAGCAGGCCTGGACAACCAGATCAGAGCTAGGATGCCTTCAAAATTTAATTCCATCAGTGTAAGTAGAAACATCACTGCTAAGAAGCAGGTTAAATAATAGTTTGTGGGAAGTTATAGACAATTTCCCAAACAAATTCACTTTCTTCTTGAAACTCCTAGGACTTGAACACACAAATCACTCCTCTTTCTCAGGCTATTTATCATTTTTAGAGGCTATAAATTATACACACCAAGCACCAATTTTATACACCAACAACCATAACAACGCAGTTGCAAAACAGAACACTCTGAAGGGTACGTTCCCCTTTCAAAATGGAAGAGAAAGAATAATAATGCAATGCCTAGGTCTGCAGTAACATCTTCCAAAGATCTCAAACTAGTTATAAAGGGGCCATTAACCTCATTAAACACCTGTGAGACAGGAATCTAGCCATTATCTTCATTGCTTTCCATGAAGGGGGGCGGAGGGGAGAAGTATCTTAAGTTTGTATACCTTAAGGGGAAGTTTTCCAAATGTTTTCCACTGTTGCTATGACTGGTTCAACTCCAACTGTTTTAAGCAAATTCTGGAGCAATGTATTGATTGTTTGGAGCCAAGAGAGATTACATGATATATAACATGCTGACAGCAATACTGGGTAGATCAGACTCCTAACACCGATCGACTGACTGTTGTTAGTATTACCATTAAGTTAATTCATAGGGTGGAGACGTTGTCCCACAGAAATCAGAAGTGTATATCACCAGCTTCTCTCAAGTCAGGGATTCACTGATGGAGTTTGGGGTCTTCCACTGCCTAGAAAAGAGTATGTTTGGCTCTTGGGAGAGCTTCTCACAGATTGGAAGTGGGAAGTCACCCTCAACCCCCTGCCAAGTCATCCTGAGTGAAGAGGGGCAACTTGCAAACCCAGGGCCGGCAGGATGAAACCTTGGAGACACGATCTCCATCCCAGTTTTCCTTTTGGCTAGCTCTTGGTGATTCCCACTTAGCTGACTTCTGGATCATAGACCAGAGCTAACTATCTCCCTCTAGTCACTGAGCACCTACTATGACCTGGGATACATGTCAGGCCAGATTTAGGCTTTCATGCTTGGTGTTTAGCTGGAAATGCCTCCAACTGAGCGTAGCAGCCTGAGTTTTCATTACATTCGGCGGTGACTCAGTCAGCAGCATATGGAGCACTATTCAACCCACCCTAAAGTGGATACTGGCATTTCCTTAGCTGTAGCTCACCCCCAACGGTATCAACTATTTCAAAGAACAGCTCTTAAGACATCATTGACTGTACTGTACTGACTGCAGCAGACATACAGGCCCACAGCACGTATGGAAACATTTATACCCAGGGGTCTGAATCTAGAGCTGAATCCCACCCTGGATTGCACTCCCCCTTGTCAGGCATCTATTTTTTCAGATACTGCCATGCCAAAGTTAGCTGTCTGAGTCTTGTCCTATGTGCTTACAGTCTGCGTGACCTTTTGTCTGCTGCTTTTGCTTTATTAATAGCATTTTTTACAAAGCTTTCTGGACAAACGGGCCTAGAGAGGCTCAGCTGCTTACTCGAGGTGACCAGCACAGAAACAGAATCCCAATCTCCTGCATCTTCTGCCCCCAAATCATTAGGCAAAGCTCCTTCTCCTGTGGAAGACATGTTTTCCATCAGAGTTAGCTTGTTTTCCAGAGAAATCTCTCTCTGGCGGTCTCCAGAGGCTGGTCTTCTCCATTCGAAAATCACCCAGCTCAACTCTGACACTGCCACTGGCTCAGGGAGGTCATGCCATACTGCGGCATGCTTGTCTTTCAACTCCGATGCTTTTTCTCTTTTTAATACTACATGTAGATGGTTACAAATCCTTAGGAGATTACAGATATGCTATATTCCCAATAGAAATAAGCCATTTCCCAGATATCTGGACTTTAAGTAATACATAGGTTCAGTCAGTACTCAGGAGGAAACTTCCAATTTTTGTTTTGTTTCATAACCATTATGAAGGTCAGTCTTTGTTCACCCTCATTACAAAGTAAATTTCCTGATGAATATCAAAATTGCAGCGTATGCAAAATGGCTGTTGCTTTACTTGTTTCATCAGCTTGGAGCTCGAGAGATACATCCTATGTGGTGAGGATATTAAGGGAGTTTGAACGGTGTTGAGGGATGTGGAGACTAGTTCCCCAAACTCCGTTCTGATAAGAGCTGTACATGCCATGAGTCAGAGCATCCCTGAAGCACTAAAAAGGCAAGCAAGACGAAAAATGAGAAAGGAAATGTCCACAGAGGCACTTGGCCAAAGTTATAGGATAGGTCAAGGGGAGAATGAAACATGGATCACAAATCTCTCAGCTTGTGCTAAGTGTTCTTGCCACAAGGTGAAAAATGAAAAGGACTTGTTCATGTAGCCTTTCTATTTCAGTACCTATCCCTAGATGAGATTCTCCTACCCTTTGTCCAGACTAATCATACAGTTTTAAAGTTCCTGAGGTTTCTTCTGAACTTTCAGAAGTCAGAATGAGATGCAAACCAAAACGAACCAGGAGAAGGAAAATCCATTTGCTTTACCCTTACTGCAGAGATGTTTACAGAAAACATATGTATCATCTGCTGATTTTCCCCAGGGAAGGCTACATCATAGTTTTGCATTGTGCTCTTAAACAAAAATGAACCTGCAGCCTACACACTCTGCGTTTCTCCCTCCCACCCCCCAAATGCATGTAAAGCCCTAAAATGTGTAGTCTTTGCTCTTTGTAAATATGCTTACCTAGGGTATGAACCCAAGTCTGAGCTGTGCTTTGCTTGATCTGGAACTCAGTTTGCCAAGAGGATGCAAACAAGAACATATAAGTGCTGACAGTTCTCCAATGCCATTTCCACAAATCCTCCTCCAGAGACAGATAAATAATGAAACAACTTGCTGGGAAATAACACTAAAGCATCTCCGCCCACAGAACCACAGGATATGCACCAGACACACATGGGTGAATGCAGAAACGCTGAGAACATTTAGTAACACAGATAGGACTTTGGGAATCCTCATGCTTGTCTAGGCTAACCGAAGTGTAAATCTGGAATAAATGGAGCAACAGTGATGCAAACTGTCACAACAGATTGAGAACCAGACTCAGAGCTCCTACCATCTACCTACATGATAAGAAAAATCTTCATCATCTCTGCATCAGGACAAAGTTCTTGATATTTCTCTTTCAAATGCCTACTCTGGCTATTTTAGCGATACTGAAATGCAAAATATTCATCTCATATTTTCCACAGCTGACTCCCATTCTGCTAATTCAGTTATGCAAGACTTGACTGAAATGATTCCTCTCTCTTGATTTTTTTTTACTACTTTGCTGATATTTGTAAGCAATCTTTATGTCCGGGGCTGTCAGTGAACTGAGTTTGATCAGGCAATCTTTGACTCCCAGGACTGTGCCGCTGAATTAGAATGGTCGAGTGTGCTCTCAGCTTAGTGCATTAAGTAAAACAGCATAACAGCATGCAGCGTTTTAGACTTGTAGCCTACAATTTCCCCTCCTGCCCAGAACTTATCAGGGAGATCTATTAACATCCTGCAAGCACAGGATTTTTCCATTCAGTTACCGTTTCCTTTCCTATTCATTACTAACACGCTATTAACCATTTCAAGCACTGCTGAGCGTTGAGCTGATGTTTCCAGAGAACTATCTAAAATTATTTGAAAACTGCCTTCATGATTGTTAAGTATTTCCTTAAAGATATTTATAACTACTATAAGAATATTTTTTTTTTTTCCTTATTTAGTAGGTTGCTTGGACCCCTCAAATTATAGGGGGACCATATACCACCACGGACCCAGACGTGATCTCTGGGACTTCTCAGACATACTAGGGTCTCCAAGACTGATGATTTAATGCTTGTTATTGACGGGATTGACTTCAGTTTTCTCTAAGCGAAAGACAACTGGAGGACCTACAGTCCTGTGCCGCAGTCATTAAGCTGCATGTCATCCTCCTGTTCCCATTCGAGAGTTGTCCATTGACTCCACTCTTCCCAGCCAGGGAGATGGCTTTGAATTTGAGACAATGTCATCAGTGGCCCAATTTTCTATCATTGGCTTTAGATATAACGCATATCTTTTAGTTATCCAGTACCATTTTTTTGCTGCCAGAATGGCTATGGAGCAAACTGTAGGTTTCTTTCTAATAGGATACCTGTTGTTCTTTGGGAGGTTTTCTGATTTTTACGCAAGACTGCAGTGTCCCTCTCGGATCCACCTTTAACAACAAGAGGCAGGAGAGGGTCTTAAACCTCTTAAAACCATCTTAAAAGGGAAATACTTTTCATACAGCAGCTCTTCAGTTTTCATATGGCTCTTGCTCATTGTGCTTTGATCCTATTGACGCTGAATGCTCTCTTGCTATACCTCAGTGTGATATAATGGAAGGAACGCCATGTGGTAGTCTGCAGAAAAGTCGATTAAACTAGCAGACATAAAACTGCAAACAGCTTTTACGCATCACTAATGGACTGGGACTGCTTGGCTTTTATGATAGCTCAGAAAACCTTACACACCTGAGGTGCTGTAAAAATGAGTAACAGTTAAAAACAGGAAGAAATGTAAAGGACAAGGTGCAAAGCTAGATGGTTTTTGGCATTAGTTGTTCAACAATGTCAGACCATGGTCTGTTTACAGGTACAAACAAAATGAGCTCTCCTTCTCATGGGAGAACTGCCCTTATCCCAAACGTACCCTGGAAACTTGGTGATCAAAAATTTTACTGTTAATGGAGTCCCTTTCCATCTGTTGAAAGAGGGAATGGCTTTGGTGGACAGGGACATTTAAATTGTAGGTTCAGTGTTTGGCTAACTAAGGATGCGATTTGGCACTTTCCTCCGAGTTAGCAGAAATACTGGTCATTAAATATTTCCCCGCATTGTCTTTAGCTCTGGCTAGTGCTGTCTGCCTTTTGCTCTCAGACCCTCAAGACTTTTTGCCTCATCACCATGTTGCCACACATAAGTTCTGCATGGTGCTGTTTTCCCTTTTAGGGCCCAGGACTCAGAAGGACATATAAGTTCTGCAAAATCCTTTTCTCCTATCCTCAATTGGCAGACACGTGGACTAATTCTCCAAGATGAGCTTAACAAAGCGGTATCAGAGAAATGACAAATTTCTATAAATAATGCTGAATGCTGCAAATGATATGCCTGAAAAATCACTTGATCATTAAACAATAGAAGATGCCTTCTGTAAAATAAATAAACCGTGAAAGGAGACGGCAAATCTGCAATTCAAGATTAATATGGTCTGAACAGTTCAGGAAGATGTTGGCCAAATGCGAAGATACTCTGTGTGTCACACACCTTTGAAAGACCCTGTCCCCAAAGCAAAGCTGAAGTCAGGCCTGACACCTGACTCATACCAACAGGGAAGACAGAGAAATCTCCAACGCTGGCTCAACTAAGCAGCAGACAGCGGGGTTTTTTATGGCGAAATCTTTTGACCATCATAAATTTTCATGCTCTGTACCTGGATACCATGGTGCATGGCGATAGATTAGATCCATTTATCATTTCTCCACGAGTCACTGCATTAAAGGAATGTGACACTTAGCAATCTAGTAGCGAAAAAATAAAAACTCTGTGATGTCTTATTAATATTCCTGCACATAGTTGGAGGGAAAAAAGTTAACTTGCAGATAGTATAGCTCAATTAAGTGGAAAACACACGTCCTAAAGATAACCCAACCCTAATTGCATAGCTTTGACCTAAAATGAAACAGGTTTGATCTTAACTGGCTGGGCACCAAAATATATATTCTATTATTTTTTATCTTGCTGTGGTAATTAATGTAAGAAATGTTTCATGCCAAGTTAGCTTTGCCTGTAGTGTCCTCAGAGTAAAGGAAAATGGAAATAGCATCTCTGTCAGAGTGGTTGCACAGTGTTCCCATCCCCTGAAGGAAACCCAAGCTCTGCTGACTAAGACGACTTCAGCTTTTGATCATGAGTTATTGGATATCGACCCGTCATTCAGTCAGGGTTGCAGACTGACTCTCCTGAACTGAAAGGGTTGGAATCAGATCACATCCAGGGGGAACAGCTCTCCCAGCAAAACTTCCTTCCCATCTAAATCAAGCCTACAAATAGCAACTCACGTTTGTCAGACATTCATCAAATGTGACATGCTTCATGGAGCCAGGCCACAAAAACACAGGAACCTGTCATAATAACCTCATGCAAGACAGTAGACAATCCTGATGCTGTATGACATGCCGGGTAGCAGATATCATGCTTCCCGAACAGGTGAATGTAAAACTCGATCTCGTAGAAAGAGAAATTGTCACTCATAAATTGAAAAAAAAGACTATTTGATCCAATTAAAATGTACATTGATTACCGTCAGGCGGTGGAAACGCTGACACGTGGGGATTGATCCTGCTTGGGGATGTTGCATAAATCAGCAAGCCCCAAAACTGGAAGCTATCGGTCTTTCCAAACCCACAAGGAGTAGCTGCTAAGCCCAGGCAAAAAAGTTCTCCAAAGTTAGATATCTCAGCCTATCATCACTTAAAAGCACTACTGGTTTGGGCAATGATAATCACTATTTTTGTTATTTTTCAGTAAGCGTGCTACAATTTAGACACTTTGGTACACTATCAGCCTAATTCACTGATCCTCCTGCACTAAAGCAGTCTGCAAGACTTCGGGCTCTATAAGGACCTACGCAGTAAAAACACAGCGGACAAGATATGATGAGCAAGAGTAGTCAGCATCTATCCAAGCCCAGCTTGCTTCAACAGTACAGCAGGACTGCATCAACAGGTAACACAAGGGGAAGGTTTTGAGATGTAGCTGAAATCAACACTGAAAGAAAAGTAAAAGAAGACAGAAAAGTAAAATAAGACAGAACGTTTCAAAAAAAAAGATGCTTTTAATAAAACTGCCTCCTTTTCAAAACTAGGGAATGGCTTTGGAGAAAACTCTTTTCCCCATAATGATTTGTCTCTCCTCAAAATTTTCCCTTTTTAAGTGGACATTTTCTCCCTCCAGCACTTTTTTATATCCCTTTCTTTCTATCTATCTGCCCCATTTTTCCATAGGAGAAAGGAGAAATAAAATTAGGAAAATGAAATTACAGCTGAACGCTTTGAATAAAACTTCCATGACAAAAATCTCAAATAAACAAAAAATATTCTGATTTGGAAAGTCAGAAATTTTAATGAAAATAAAATATTCTCTTTCTTTAGTAGATTTACTGGAAAACTCCCATATCCAGTAACAAGTTCATTTATTTTCTTGTCCTAAAAGAAAAGAAAGATGGATGGTTTTGGTTGTTGGCTGGTTTTTAAAGCTTCTTTTCTTATATGCCCAGATGCCAGCTTGATTATGTGTTGGGAGGAAAAGCCAAATAAGGATCTAAGTATAGATAAGTCCATAGTACATGTACTGCTGAGGTGGCAATACAATAGATGAGGGCTCCCAGCGAGTGGTTCAGGTGCCCAGTTGAGTCTGGTAGTGTCACATATGTGGATGTTTTAGTGCCAAAGACAGTATAAAATGATACCTACATTTAGGTATCTGAATGGCCCTGGTGGATACTACTCAGACTGTATCCCCTTAGGTAAAATTACACCGAATTTCCTTGTATCAGTTCATTCACCTTCAAAAAAAGAATACTAATATCTCTTGTGCATCACTTGGAAAATTCTATTTAATCCATTGACAAAATTATAGACACAAAATATTAAAATACATTGACCTATCTATCTAATGTATTGATATATTTTAGATCAGTAGTTGAAGTGACGCTATATACCAGGAAAACATTCCAATTGACTGGCCAGAAAACTCAGCCTTCCCCTGGAAGAGATCATGACTGCTCAGCTGTGTCTTATGTCCTTTAGCACTATAGACAATTGCTTAATAGTTTATAGTTGATTTTTCAGGTAAAACAATTGATGTCAGTAATTTGCTGATAGAAATGTTTGCCCTTTTGATGGTCAGGTTCTAAATTACCGTGACAGACATTTCATTGGCAACCTATGACAGTACCATATGGTCAGAGATGGGTAGCAGTGCCCATCCAGTTCACGTACACCTAGCAGTCTGTAAGCTAGAACTTACAAACCCCCCAAAACTGCAAGTCACCTTGGAAAAAACTCCACATAGAACTTCACACAGGCACATCCTTCTTCTTAACACAAGACGTAAGAGATCTTCTATACCATGACAAAAAATGAGCAAAAAAACCCCTGGATTATTGACAATTTGCAGCTGGAATGAGGTGCCTTATGATTAATGCCCTGTGAGGAGGATGCTGTAAACAAAACATTATTTTGTATTGCAAATAAATGGGACTGCTAAGTACTGTATAAATCCCCCCAGGTACCAATGGTCCGTAGCTCTGACAAAAATGCATTTGCAGAGCACTTAGTGTCAAGAAATCCCATCTCTTGGTGCCAAAGGGTTAAGTGTCTCTCCAAATCAGAGGATAAACTCATTAAACTGGGCCATTACTGGAGGAAGAAGAAGCCCCAAGACTCCTTCCCCATTTCTTTGCCAGGTTAGCAGGAGGAACCAAAGAACATAATACAGGTTTGAGTGCACATAAAACAATAGTAAGCTCCATAAGGAGTGAGGATTCCAAAGTAAATAGAAAACTGAAAGTCAGCGGAGGCAAAAGTTAACTTAATATAAAATACTTGACCCTCAGGTAAGGCATTAAGATGCTGTTTTGGCAGCCAGAACTGATAGCAGACTTGCTGAAAGGGTATTGGCTTCAGAAAGAAGACAAATACAATCCTAATCCCTTTTTCCTGCCACACACTGGAGATGAGTGAAACCCATGGGGGAAATTCTTATTACAGCAAATAGGTGCAAGTCCAGAGGAAAAATTAAGTCAACTTGACAATTTACAAATTTCCTTTCAAGCATGAAAGGTGGATGAAAACAGAAGGTTATTTTTAAATCCAAACCACAGTATTTTGTATCTGTTAATATCACTGCCAGAGAGTAAGGGACACAGGAAAAGAGTTCATACTGAACCCAAGCTTCATCTCACTGGAATGAGGCCAGGACAAAATAACTTTTGTCAGACAAGCAATATTAGAAAATCTAATACAAGGAAGAGACATTTTTCCTTCTTCCCATCAGGGGCAGTGAGACCTGGCGGTTTATCCACAGCTTTCCGGGTGAAGATGCAAACCAAGGTAAAGTCTGCTTATCCCCGACTTTTCTGGGATAAGGAACACACAGCACAATGTTCCTCGGAAAAAAGATATTCCTTTGCTGTTTGCTTCATGTTCCTCTCGATTTATTCGCCTGCAGACAAAAGAGGATTAGGTATAATCAAAGTTTGCCATCAGCGTACCTGTCCTATTCCACAAATGAAAGACCTTGAGCTTTGTGGAAAATACCCATACTGTTAGGTGGGCATCTGCTTAACTCTTATGCACCCTTAACACGTGTTTTGAAATGCTCAGGCATACAGGGACCTAGCAGTATTAAATCTTGCTTTTGTAGGTGATAAAATTGCAATCCACGCTGTGTTACAGTGAAGTGATTGTACAGATCAAATTATATCCTACCCACTACACAGAGCCTCCATACTCTCTGAGTATCTGGGCTCAAGTGCTCCTATCTCCCCTCTGACATCCAGCAAGCTGCACTTCCACTGTTCATTTTGGGGGTGGAAAATACCCCCCTTTCCAAATGCACTGTGGTTTGGGTTTACATCAACACAAGCATGATAGTGTCAGTGAAGATTATACCTGGGGCCAAACCAGCTAGTTTGGGGATGAAATGCAAACTGCTGAAATCACATCCTTTCTTGATGTTCCAACAAGCGGTTGCTTGACTTTTTTTCCCTCATTGTAGAGCCAGATGCCTCTTCCCATTGAGTGAGGAAATCAAAGCGGACCACTCTGCTCAAGGAGCTGCATGAGCTCTAGGCACATATGGCTGCCATGAAAGCATGCTCTACAGTGAGAAAAGATCTGATGCTGAGGAGCAGAGCAATGCTGGAGGAAAAGAAACTGCATCTCAGGGACTGGAAGAAGGAGTTTTGTCCTCGACCATAGAGGAGCTGAAGTGAGGTGGCAGATAAGATGAGAGAATTGGTTTGGAAATCTGCTTTGTTGCTTCTCGCAGAGGTCACCCAGGTGGAGAAACATGCCCATTCCTAAGGGCAGTCTGTGAACTTCAGGCTGAAGCTGTGGAGAGTTTTGCAGAGATAATTGCCTGGAGGAGAGAACATCAATTAAAATTCTGAAATGGAAAACATCACGGGGGCTCATAAACAGGCAACGTTTAAATGTCTCTGTCAGCAGATACGCTGGATTATCATTTGCTACCTCAGACAGCAAAAGGATGACCAGCCAATAAATATAACAAAAATATCATGCCCAACCACAACAAAATGCTAATGGAAATTTCCACACCAAGAGAGGAGTCCATCTGGTGGTGTATTTTTATGATTTTCCTCAATATGACTTATAGTTGACTTATAGCTGAATATGATACATATGTACCTTAGCTAGCATGATGGGGTCTAATGTTATATAGGTAAAGTTAATTACAGAATTTCTACCATGAATTGCACTGTAATGCTATTAATATAAAGAAAGCGTTTGCAGGATTGGGGCCTAAACTGCTACCTCATGCAAACTTTCCCCAAATCCAAATTATTCTTTTTAACTTACTGCTCTTCTTTGACAGCACCTAATCAGAGAATTACTCGGTGGAGAGATCTATATGACTATCTATATGAGTATATAAATATTCATATAAATAAACATATAAATATCTACAGATGAATATATAAATATCTTTACATAAAGAGATTTGAATAAACATGAAAATACATCTTGGTTCCAGCAATGTCAACAAATTATAACTAGGATGCAGAACAAAATTCCAGTTGGTTTGGTTTTTAAGATTTGTTGGCACAAATTCATTCTCTCTAATTTTATATATTTAGTTAATAGTTGTAAGTTAGGACTTGGTTATCCTTGAATTTCTCTATAGTTGAGAGAGAGAAAGAAAGGACGATACTTTTTGAGAAGGTGGCTCTGATCTTTTTTGGGCTCAATCACCCTCAGGAGGTGGCTATTTTATCCCCTGCCTAAACAGCCAATGTAGGATTACTTCTTATTTAGCATGCTGGCTAAAAAGCCAGAAGTTTAATATGGTCCATAGTTCCAAATTCCTTGATCAGCTAAATAAAACAATGCCTCTCCTTACCTGGTGCAGATCAGTAGAAAGGTGTTTGAAGCCAGTAAATTTAGTCTGATTTGCACAGTGGTTGACCTCATCTTGAGACAGGCATCTGAGGCTGCTGACATCAGTTCTAGAGGTGTCAGCCTACAATGACTAGCCTCAGATATTAATTTTATAACTTTTTGACACCTGAAGTTACATAGAATCATAGGATCTTAGAATAGTTTCGGTAGGAAGGCGCCTTTAAAGGTCATCTAGTCCAACCCCCCTGCCATGGGCAGGGACATCTTCAACTAGATCAGGTTGCTCAGAGCCCCGTCCAACCTGACCTTGAATGTTCCCAGGGATGGGGCATCTACCACTTCTCTGGGCAACCTGTCCCAGTGCTTCACCACCCTCATCGTAAAAAATGTCTTCTTCATATCAAGTCTAAAACTACCCTTTTAGTTTAAAACCATTACCCTTTGTCCTGTTGCAACAGGCCCTGCTAAAAAGTTTGTCCCCATCTTTCTTATAAGCTCTGTTTGAGTATTGAAAGCCGCAATAAGGTCTCCCTGGAGCCTGCTCTTCTCCAGGCTGAACAACCCCAACTCTCTCAGCCTTTCTTCATAGGAGAGGCGTTCCATCCCCCTGATCACGTTTGAGGCCCTCCTTTGGACCCGCTCCAACAGGTCTATGTCTTTACCGAACTGAGGGCTCCAGAGCTGGATGCAGTACTGCAGGTGGGAAGAGATCACATGAGATGTTCCTCTCCCTCCTCTTTCCATTATATGCATGTTTCCACTCATCTGGGTGAATCTCAGACTTCCTTGCAAAATCATCTCTTAAAATTCAAGCACAGCTAGGATGAAACACAGCAGGTTTTTATCAATTGCTAACAATGCTGTACAGTTCAGGACAGAAAATGCGCTAGACACCTAGGCTCCATCATAGATAATAGAATGAGGTAAACATCTTCAGAGGGCAATTAATCTGCGGGCTCAGTCTTGCTTTTGGTAAAGTGAAAGTCATTTTGGGGTGGATATGAAATGTAGGACTGTCTTGCAATAGCGATAAATATAAGGAGAGGTGTTATGAGACAAGAAGAGTGAAGATAATAGTACAGCTGCTAAACATCTGAGCTAGGAGTGTACAGGCTGGAATTCATCTCATGCAACTTCATCCACTTAAAAGATCATCATCAGGTCTAAGTTAATTATCTAGGCTCCTTTCTAGTTGATGGAGAGAGAAGGAAAGATCTGAGGGTCTATCTACCTGGTATCCTCTATTGGCAGGCTGAAACACCCATGGCATGTGCCAGTGTGTGCCATCAACTTTGGTAAAAACCTTGATAACTAATTACTAGATGCCTTACTTTTAGTTAACTTAAGTGAGGTGAGATGAATTCCATACCAGATATTTCCTAGGGAGTCATATTTGCTTAATTTAATTATTGAGTTAGGAACTGGCCACAGTCCTTCAAAAATTCTTCCACTTTATAGGCTCAGGGAATGGAAAGGTCTGGAAAAATAGTATTAGCTTACCTAGTCTAACCACTTGGATATCATCAGCTATTTATTGCAACACAGTTATAACTGTACTAAACCCAGTACTCGGTTTTGCTTAAACATAATCTGTATTTGCCTACTTTTACTTTTCAGACTTGAACGGAAGACATCAAAAGCAAGAGAATTCCCCTCATCTCCATATTTTGTTTTGAGAGTTAATTCCCTTCTCCACTATAAATGTGCACCTTTTTCCCCATTTGAATTTGCCTGGCTTCTAGCCACTTACCCTTGTTAAGACTTTGTCTTCAAGATTCAAGATCCTTTTACAACCCAGCATATTTCCCTTAGGAGGCAACTTGCACACGGTCACAAAGGAAATATATGACAGAGCAAGGAACCAAACAGACTCCGAAATCTCAGGGTAATGCCCAGATCATCAGCTCATCCATGCTGTTGACAGCACTTTGGAGAATGGGGATGGATAACGGTTATTAATGCAGCATGCAGAAAGGGTTTTACAGGTGAGACTGTAAGAAAGGACAGTGTTACCTCTGCCTCTTCCAGTCACGCACAGACCACTGCGCTGCGGCTGGGGGACAACAGAAGAGACCTGGTTTCAAAGGACAGAAATTGCTCAGGAATTCAGCTCTGTATGGCTCTGCCGTCTCATGAGGCAGACTGTTTCCTACGTATCTGCTTCAACCTGTTGCTGATGTAATAGCAAACGTCTGCCTTGATTGTCCTCTGACTTTCATGGACCAGATGATGCTATCTGCAACATTGCAAGAACCAGGTGCCCATGAACCCGGCATCCCTCCTCCTCCTGCAGCTTCCATTCCTGGCACCCTGAGGTTATTGTGGCAAAGACCCGTGAAAGGGCAGGCAACTTTCATGGAAAGTGGCAAATTTCGTATATGAGAAAGCACCTTCCCCCTCCCTGGAACTTCACCTTGCCGTTGTGAACTGAAGCTCTGCTCTCTGTCTGCTGCAGCCCCACATAAAAAGAAAATTGTTTCTCATAAATTACTTCGGAAATGCACATTGCATGTTAATTGTAAAATAAACAGTTTAAATTCATTTCATTGAGCACAACATCAGAAAGAAAATGAGCCAACTGCAGTAGATTATTTTTGTTGGATAGGTTTCAATCATCTTTACTGATGCCCTTCATTCTTCTCCTGATTACCATCACTAAAAACCCCCATAGCAAATTTCATCTGAGTATCTAAAAATAGAGGTATTTATAACTTGGCTGTTTTTGTCTCACATCCCTCCTCCCCCTTTCCTCCTTGCATTTCTGATCAGACTTATTTCAGACCCTGGTGAAATATGTAAAGCACCCATGCAAGGACTAGGTACGGGGGAGAATCTGGGGGTATCACCACCTTCTTTTCTATCTGTACCGTAGCTGGCCAAAGGAGTAGCCTCAGTCCATTCCCAGTTGCTCTACCAGGGGTTGTCGTCCATTGAGACTTGCTCTCTCAGCTGTTTACGTGAACGCGGCATGTAATCACTCAGATTCAGCCAGGTTAGCAAAGACTTCCTAATTAGACTAGTTAAACTAACCTAGTTCGTTTTCACTAAAGAGAGAGAGGAGCAGACGACTCAAATAGTCCATCCAGCAAGAGCAGGAGTGAACAGACGGGGCTGGACAGGGAACAGCAACTTCTTCAGCTAGCTGCACTATAGCCACGGAGATGTGTGATCAAGGCCTTAGTGCAAGTCCTCATTTGGAATAAAAGTGGCATAGTTCTGTTGACTTCACACTGAAGAGGAGCCGGCTGATAAGGTGGATATGAAAACAGCAAGTTTCACAAGTCTCGGAGATGGGTGAATGTCACCCTTCTGAGTTTCTCTTTGATCTTTTGCTTCACATCCCAAAAATTAAGCAATTCACACTGAAGCCAGGAGTCTACAGGTTGAGCCTGCATGATCACTTTGTAGGTTGTAAGTCATACCTTAAGGCACAAGATAACTTGAAACTCAGCCCAGACTTGTTTAAAATTCAGCTCAGGTTCATAAAACTACAAACCTCAGTGAACCCTGTGAACTTGGCTCAATTTTAGGGTTTGAACAGTCCAGGTCTAAACACATTTAAAATACTTTTTTTCAAAAGGAGATTGGGCAACAACTGAAAGCCTTGGGAAAAGTTCCTCTGCATAGGAAAAGAGCTAATGCATCAAGTTATGGTTTCTTAATGGCATTCAATTAACACATCACCGTTGTTAGTTGATTAAAAATTAACTGTGAATACACATTTAACATTTAGTACTTACAAATGTTCCTTGATTTATTAAAATTGTCAGGAGTTAAGGAGTCTTGGGATAAGCAAGGAATATTTTCTATGCCTATTTTGGTAACTCTGTAATGAAGCAAGCAGCTTTTAATACAGAATTCAGACTTGCTGAAAACTTTTCTGTAAAGCACATTATAAATCGTTTTTCACATACTAAATACTCACTTTGCTCGATTCATGTTGTTTGTGAAACCGTGTATCAGCTAGCAGCAGTTGCACTAGAAGAAACCTCCTTTTTCAGGCGTGCAAAAGAAGGGAGCGTTGTTCGGAAGATTCCTTCAGACGTGCAGTTGAGTTTCCACTCATACCTGTGTTTGCTAATGGGGATTCTTCTCCACACTGACTTTTTGGGTTGCAATACGCCAACAAATGCCACCACGGGCCTCTTGCTGCACGGCATCCCGGGGCCACTGCTACATCAACAGGGCAAGAGGTGACACCCCCCGCCTGTGGAGGAAAGCCATGCTCAGGAGAAGCACAGCCACATGCTGGACAGTGATGTGCATCCTCCCCACAGAGGGTTTCCAAGAGACCGGCGATCCCACCCCACCTCTGACGTTACGTACAGGACCACCTCTGGCAGACCCGTCGATGCAGCCAGCCTGTATTCCCTATCATTTGGCACCAGCGTAGTTCCTCCTCTTACGTGTGATCTTCCTAAATTTGGACATGTCAGTACTGATGCTGTATACAGGGCTGACTGACTGCACGTGCAGTTACCGCAATCACATGTTCAAATACACATTTAAGCCTCTGAAGAAATATTTGTACTCTCAGATGTGGCTAATGTGTTTATTGAACCAGGTCCAGGCAATGACAGGCATGAGGACACTGCGGAAATAGAAACAGTCCAACCACGAAGTAGCAATAGCAGTGCAAAGTGCTCAACATTTCAGCTAAAGAAGTCGGGGAAAGAGGGCTTTCCTCCTACCTGAGCACTGACATTTCAGATCTGCCTGCTTTAGTCCACGATTGTGCCTCTCTGATTAAGTGTGTGACATATGGATGCAGATCACGAAAACAAGACCCCTACAATGTGAGCATTTGGTCACCCTGCTCGTGAGATGCTGACAAAAATCTTTTAAATGCAGAAGTTGGTTTCCAGCCCTATAATTTTCTGCCTTTGCCCTCCCACATTGCTCTACCCTCAGTATAACACAAATACAAATGAGGGAAAAAAAAAGAAGGGAAAAAAAAAAAGCTTGGGAGCACTTTATATCACGTCCCCCTCTGACTTGCTCCCGGGGAATGCAGCAGTGTTTTTCCCTAGTTCTGCACCTAATGAAACTCTTGTCATGATGCAGGGATTAATCTGATTATTTATTATTTGCATGAGTATGATACCATCTGCCCTTCCCTCCCCTCTCCTCTCTTCTTCCCTGCATGATTAGGGATCTATTGTGTTGAGCAAGGCGGGTACCGTGTTAAGAAAAGGTTGTTATCCCTGTTTCCAGGAAGGGAAGTGAGGTGGGGAGATTTTCATGGTTTAGATGGAGTTTGCTGAAGCACAGTCAAAAGCATCCTATCCATTTCTGTGGCCTCCGGATCAGCCCCTAAGCATAAGCCTGCTCTGCATAAGACATCACTGTGAGACAGATTTAAATTGGTTCCAAAATAGCTGAGTGTCCGCACTGCAGCATCGCCGCCTGAAGAGATGCTACTTCTGGCTGCGGGAGCAGACTGGCCATCCCAGCTTGGTGCTGGTCCTGCAGCCTCCTCATTCAGAGCTGGCTCGATGTACAGCTCTCCGGGGTGTATCGACCAAATATGACCACAAATGCCCAGGATAACCTTTCTCAATTCACCCAGGAGGTAGTAAAATGAGAAAATAATGCTTCCATTCATAAACCCTACTTTACCGCTGTCCAGTCTTAAAGTACATCCGCCATGCTGATAAAACAGGGTTCAGGATGAATCCCGAAGCAAGGTACAGCTTTTGGTTTTGTCTCGTCTCAAGCCTTCTGCCATGTTTAGTGTGTCCTTATTAATTTCCAAAAATCCAGTTTGTCCAGTAATTATGTGACTAACCATTCCCTGGAAAAAGGATAAGCATTGCTTTATGATACCAACAGTATAACGCCTAAACGCTCTGGCAGAAATGTTTTTTAGTGCTCATTTTTAAAATGAAGAACTTTCTATATAGAAGTTCTCAGAGAAGTTTTTAAAGATGTCTAGATACTTAAAGATACTAATAAGTGGTAACTGAAGTTAAGAAAAGATGCTTATCTCCTGCTGA
>NW_009217506.1:39382-63545 GCF_000690835.1 Fulmarus glacialis
TGAAAATCTTCCTTCGCACCTGCTGATCTTTCATTTAAGCATCCTTGAAAAGCTGAATCCTTTGTGCACTTAAAAATGAGATCCCATTGTGCACGTCTGACACTCTTAACTGTCGAAGTATTTTGCTAGCATAACTTACAGCCTATGATGCCCCAAAAGAAAGCTAGCACTAATATCCCCTTTGCTCAAGTGGGGATGCTGACTTTCACACGGTTAAAAGTCCATGAGCTGATGGCCAGACTCCCAGAGCCTCTCCAGATACACCCTACTCTATTTACTAGACTGGTCTCATCTCACCATCTTCCCACACGAACCACATCTTTGCTGTTACCGGCATTTACTGCTTGAGTCTGAGCCTGACATTGTTCAAGAAAATGAAGGGAAAGGGCTTACTCACCCCACTGCTCTTCATGTAACGAATATGTCTCTTATATGCCTCAGAGACAAAGGAGGATCTACCCAGGCAACAAAAAAATCCCACGGAGAGCAGGTATTTGTCAGGTAGTGAGATAAAAGGCTCATCTCCACACACACAGAGGAGCATTGAGCAACGGGGAAGGGGGGACCCAAATAACTTGAGGGAAGAAACGAGCCCCTGCCATGGCCTCTGCCAGGGCTGCCCCGGGAGAGCATCACCACCACGGGGCTGTCCGGAGCACCTCAGGGAGGGAGAGGGGTCACTGCCCAGGGACACATTATGGGGTGCGCGGGAAGAGCCTTTTGGGATTGAATGGGACTTATTATGGGATGTCTAGGGGAGGAAAACAAAGGCAGGGATCAAGGTGGGTTGGGAGAACCAAACATGGGAAAATTGAGGGGGAAGGGGATAAAACGGCCAGCTGTGTGTAAACAGGGCTGGCCAGTGCTCTTGTCTGGATCCACTCTGTGTGTGTGTGATGGGGTGTGTGTGATGGGGTGTGTGTGATGGTGTGTGCAAGGGGTCTGTACCCCTGTACCCCCCCGGAGCGCGGCCTCAGGACCTCCTATGTCCAGGTGCCAGCAACATGGGGGAGACTGGGATCCACGGGCAGCTACTGGGCAGACTGAGTGTCTGAGCCCAGCTACTGGGGGATCTGTATTTTATAGATATGTGTATATTTTGCACTGACAGACTTTCCCCCTGATCAGCCAGAGAGGAGACATGATGAGGCTGTGGGTGCTGACTGTGTTTGTGCGAGTGCTCTGTGTATCTGTTATCTGTGTGGATCTGAATACATCCGTATATAAATACATATGTTGTATATGGGTGTTTGTGTGTGTGTGTGCCTACTGGGAATACATGCTCAGTCTCTCTACTGGTTGGACCTGGGACGTGGATCGAATTTGGTCCTTCCCTAACAATATTCTCAAGCCACTAAAAAATGCAGGAGTACCATATGGTAACCTGCAACAAATTCAGTGGTCTCAGTATTCGGAGTCAGACTTTGGAGGTTTGGAGAGGCTACTATATCGTAATGCTCTGTTTGATAAGCTTCACCAGCCAGATCCGAGGAAGGGAACGAGAAAAGGAGGTACCTTTGGACAGGCCTGCCAGGCAGATGGACAGGGGAGCCTTTCTTTTCAGTTGAATGATCCCAAGCACAATTGCATGGAACAGTTTATGGTGCAAAAGGAAAGATAATAAGAATCTAATGTGGAGGAAATTTTCAGATAACAACTGTCTTCTCTCTCTCTACAGGCCGATATTGCTCGGTGCTTTCATTTTCTGATACTCTTTACATCCAAGCTGACTGTGATGTCTCTTGATGAAGGCACTGAGACAAATAGCAGTTGGGTGCCTAAATATCTCTGAATATCTCTGTGGACCTAGCTCTGAAGACCTTGAGCATTCAAAACTCAAATTGGGGTTAGAATCCTCCAGCTGTAGAACAATAACTTTTATAGCCCTTTTCCCCAGACGGTCTCAAAGTCTAGAGTTTGAGACTATAATCAGAAGCTTAGAGCCATTGAAGTCTCTTATTTCATATTCATCTGAATGAGGACAGCCTGGAACCTGGCATATCTCACTTTTTGGTTAAATAGCTAGACCTGTTCTATCTATGAAAGGGGCCTTGACTGACGTAAGGCCTTGTGCTGAACTTGAAGACATCAGGGATGGTTCAAGTTGTACCTATCAATCAGATTCAGAGGCTTAACTTTACCTAATCCCTGGATCTCACCAGGATTTAGGCAGGAGACAGCCACCCACCCCACTGTTCAAATTTAAGTGTGCTCAGGGTATGTTTTCAGGGTAAAAGCATGGACACCCAGAGAGTTTATGACTCCCACGGATTAAACAGTTGAAAGGAGGTGTGGTTTGGATGACATTTTGAGACTACGTTTGGCACCAAAGTCCTTCTTTGGGACTGCTCCTGAGATGCATTTGTGAGCAAAAGAGCAATGAGCTTTGCAGGCAGTGTTTGCAATTAGAAAAGATTTCATCTCACCTAGTTTTTCCCATTTCTCTGGGTAGCACTGAACCTGGAGTCACCTGGAGTCACTTGGGCTCCCTCCAGTGACAGAGGTTAGCAGGAGGGACCCTTCTTCTGCAACCCATGCAGCATGAGGTACCTTCTTCATAGTTTCGTTTCTGTCTTTACCCTATAAGAAGAAACCTGGATGTTCAGCTTAGACTAAGATAAGGGAAAGCAGAAGACATGAATCTTGCTCGACACAACGCCCTTTCTTCCCAAAGCCCTGTCCTGACCGGCACTGAGTTTAAACCAGAGAAAACTTTGGGAACTGACCACTCATTTCAAAATCTTCCTGTGTAATTGGAAGATGTTCACTAGAACAATACAGCTTGTTAATTATGAAGCATTAAACATACGAGGCCAGATTTTGACATCTTGACAACGATGGCAATCTTGTATACAAATAGTCCTGCTGCAATAAATTGGACCATTTGTGCAACGGGATCTACCCAAGGCTACGAGTGACTCAGTGTGCATCCAAATCTGACACCTAGTATTTATAACAGCGGTCTAGATGACTCAGGGCTTCGTAACAAAACACAGAATTTTTCAGCCTCCGGCTACCTGCTTTAATCTCACCGCTGTCAACCGTGACAAAAAGTCAGCACCACATGACAGCTGTTCAGAGACATCCTAATGAGCGGGTGATGTTGGAGGTCCTGGTGGACATCACCCGGGAAAGCAGCGCTACGCCCGGACCTCCGCGCCGGCAGCCGCAGCAGAGGAGCGGTGGCCTCCAGGTCAGGGTCGGAGCATGTCGGGTGGCATAAAGAATCCGGCACCGCCGCAACTCCTGCAGCATCTGCTCGAGGAGAAAGGCACGTCTCGGCTCTCCGGGCGCCGCGAGGACAGAGCTCCCCGTCAGCATGCGCGACAAAAATAAAAAAAGAATTTCCCCCAATAGCTTTGGCTCACCAGTGAGGCCTAAACCATGTATTCTTTGGGGAGCGCAGCAAACCCGGAGACCATAATTAAAATATGTTAATCTACACTGGGCACTTACCCATGGATAAACACTTCCATTTGGCACAATTTCCTGCAATCTTCTGCTGAGATTTGAGACTGATCTCAGAACCCCACTCCTTTCCCTTTTGACATTTTTGGTCTTACATTTGAGCCAAAAAGAAATTTAAAAAAAAAAAAAATTAAATGAAAAAGGAAGGAAAAAAAAAAAGGAGAAAAAAAAAAAAAAAACAAACCACTTGACACTTTTTCACTTCATCCCCTTCGTAATTCCAGTTCGTTTTTACTGGGGGTGGGGGAAGGCTGTAGCTAAGCTATGTGTTCATTACAGCCAGGGGGAAAAAATGAGGTTGGCTCCTAGTTTTGCTTATGTTGTTAAAAGAGCCTCTGAAGCTGCAGTTCTGGAACAGGTCTCCTCTTTCTTTGAAAGCATGCTGTTTGATAGACTGTCATTTGTCCCCTCCTTTCAGAAGAGCCAGCTGGCAGCTAAGTGCTAAAGCCAGTGACTTGCATGTGTTTTTCTGACATTTAACAAATGGGAACAGCTTGCAAATCTGCATTAACTCACTCTGTCTCACAAATAATCATCGGCTACGCGGTGTAGACATTCGGAACATTAGCGCAAACACAAAAGGGAGCAGGAGTCTGTGGGAAAAACAAGTTGGCAAATAAAAGATGTTTTAGTAAGGGACAGATATAGCTTTTTTTGGTTCAGATGGAGGGTTCGGATATAGATCCTGAAGATGGGGGGTGGGTGGAGGTACGAGAAGCGCGTGGTGAAGGGAACTAATCCTCTCCCTCCAACCGCAGGGGAAGCTATTGGCTTTGCACCTGAAATGAGAGCTTTTCACCTGAAATGAGAGCTTTTCACCCACCGTTCGCCGGTGTTTATCAGTGGAGCGGTTTCATTTCGCAGCCACCACCTGAGATAGTCTGAGGAAAATACAGAAAGTGCACCCAATGCCAAGTTGTTTCCTCATCAGTGCTTCTGTGTGGGAGCTTATGGATGTCCCTGAGTTTTTCTCTTTGTAAATTAGCACAAGAATCCGTTACTAGGATAATGAATACTATGGGATGGTTCAGGTAATAAAGGAGCATGGATAAACCCAACACATGAACAGTTCTGAGGCTAAAATACAGCAAGCTAAACATTTACCTTCTAGGCTTAGGTCAGAGATTTGGACTTTTCACTTGAAAAAGAAATGGATATTTAAGTCCTTTAGCCTTTCTGAAAACTATAGCCACAGCTTCTAGGGAGTGAAAGAAAAATCCAGCTGTTACTTCATCTTAACCACGCTTTTTTTTCCCCTTCTGGGGAAAAGCACATCCCCGGGTAACGATGTGGACTTTTTCCCCTGCTCTAAAAAAAACCCTTCCTTTGTAGGTTCACGCTCTTGTAGGTCATGAGGGGACATGAAGCACACGTAAAATGATGGGAAAGCCTCACGTACGGGCCATATCAGTTTGGGGTGATCATCCTCCTTTGCAATAGCACCCAGGTCAGGACTCCAGCATTTAGACCAAAACACCTCTCTTGCTGAAGCTAAGGACTAAGTCCTGTGCCTGGGAGTCATCACAGACTCGTGGCACCTGCAGATGCATCTCTCGAGGCCGTGAATAGCGAGTTGCAGTAACAGACTTGGTCCCCCTCCTAGGACAGAAGACAACCAGCGCAGCACTGGCACAGCTGAGCGGATGCTGAGGCAGGCTTCGCAGACAGTATCTGATGGATCTGAGTGCCATTAAAAATCGTTTTGCTGAGTGGACAGGTACGTTACTTTGCATTACTGGTAGCTGAGAAGGAAACATGCCTTGGCTGCCTCCATGTAGCACACTAACATTTCAGAAAATATCACTCAGTGTGAATGCATTCGTATTTTTGAGATAATTTAACCAAGAGGATATAAACTGTATACTGTATCACTTCTCCCCCGAGTTATCCTGCCCCATGCTAGTTGCAGTTTAAAATACTGACTATATGCAAGTTTTTAACTAGTCTCACTAATGCCAAAAAAGCTCAGGATCAAACCTTGTGTCCGCTTTTCCACCAGGCAGGATTCAGCAGCCTGCAAGACCCCATGAGGACACAGCCCTTCAGGAACATGCCTGGCCCGTAGGCAAAGCCTTAGCGTGCTCATGAAACTGTAGACAGCTGGACTCTTCTTCCATTAGGAGCAAAAGCAGTCCCGTACTTTCCTGTGCAGTTAAGTGCTTCTTGGTGTGCAAAACCTGTCTCGGAAAGAGCAGCAGAGGCTTAGGTGCTGGCTGGCTGTATTTCCCCTCACCTGAACATCTGCAGGCATGTTTTTTGTCTTTTGGGGGTTAAAGATTCAGGATTTTAGGCAAATAAGAGTTATTTTTTGTATTCAGCTCTGTTCCTCCCACTCTTCCCCCCCAAATACGTAGTCTACTAGTAAAAATCATCTGGTCATTCAAATCAGCTACAGGAAGTTCAAGACCATGGATGATAAATTATATACACCATCTCTAATTACTCTGTCATCTGTTTTCCCTAAGTACTGGGCAATTTCAGTGAAGCCTTAAGTAGGGAACTCAAGTCACACTTCCTTATCACATGTGCACCGTAGTGTGTTTGCCTCTCCGAAATGCTGCCATGTTTCCTGTAGCATCAACATTTCTTTTCACTACATCCCTCTACCTCCTTCTCTCCCTCACAGCACTTGGCAAATTTCTCCCTGACAAAATGTCCATCTGTAAAAAATAAACAGAACAATAACACCTTGTAGGCATGATGTAAGTGTTGCTTGGGTTTTATTTTTGTACGGATATTTATATATTTAATTAAATACAGTCCTGGCAGCTTTGTAATTGCTTAAGAGTATTCTAACAAAAGCCTAACTGCTGAAGTGGGCAGAATTGCATGTTCCTTCATTTTTCTTGCTCTCCTTTAGCGTATTCTGTGCAGTGCAGCAATGACTGTATGATTTACTATTGTCCTGGCACAATCTCTGCAAAACCTTACCTTTGATTCCCCTCCCCACCTCTGACTGTTCATACGCACAGATACACATTTTGTATCCGCAGTGGTCCCCGGGGAAGATCGTGGATCACATTCATCCCTTGTATATCTTCCTTGAAGTCAGTGAGCTTTCACCACCACAGATGAGTTTGGCCCCTTCAAGCAAATCTCTGCAGTGGTTACAAGAGGTACACGAAACAACCCAAAAGGTATTCCCACCCAGACTGCGAAGCAGCGGATCAGACAGACAGATGGAGCAACAGACAGAGAGGAACAGATAGGGTTTGCTCTGAGAAGAAGAAACGGTAAATACTTTCATGGCTGAGCTAGGAGCGATGCAGTTCTGGAAAAACTTTTGGAAAGGAATTTCAGGGACTTGGAGGCAAGTTGCAACTAATGAAACAGAAGTTACCAACGGGAAGAAAAAGCAAAGCGTTTTCAAGCATGCTTCCATCAGGTCCTATGCCTTAATCCCCTTGATGTTATAGGACACATCTGGCCAGTAGATACAACCAGCGTGTGACTTCTGAAGGTGCTGAGCGCATCTTTATAAAACACCACAGAACAAAACAAAAACTGCCCAGAAGTTTACTTCTGAACAACCGTGGTTCTAGAAAATAAGCAACCCCCAGCCAGCAGCTAGTCAAAGTCAGGAACTGCAGGGTAAAACTCACATTCAAAGGTTTCGCCCATGGGCTCATTACCAAAGCCAAGTCCTTTGGTGCAAAGCCATTATGCAAGAGCAAATCTCTGTGATGAGATCAATGTCACAGCTATTCCTGAAAATTTATTTTTGTGAAAAAAGTTCCTGCTCACAGGGGCTGCCATGAAGCTAATGAAGGGACTTTGTCCTCAAGGAGAACTCGTCCTGGGATCAGGCCCAAAACTGTTGGTTTTTCATAGACAAGCAAAGAATTATGAAGCAGCAGGCAGAGACTCACCTTTTCCTAAAGAAAAGATAGGCCTTGGTAACAAAGCCATTCCCTACTAACTCTGTGGATGATCTAACACTTTATAACATTTTTAGATGCACGTTTCCAACCTTAATGTCATTTGTGGTTGTTTGCATAAAGATATAGCAGGATTGTTTGGTTCTTTTTTTTGTTGGATAATCAGAGATACCAAACAAATATTTGGAGGTTTCAGAGCTCAATGGCACAGAATACCTCACAGACAAATCATCTGAGATACTTTTAGAAAAGATTTAGTGGCGTTTTTTTTTTTTTTTTTAAGAATAAGAATCAGACTAACCTTTTCATGTACATTAAGCAACAGTATTGATCTGCGTACCTCCGGGGACAGTTTACAGGCAGAAGAGGTCAGGAAGAAATGCTCCCAGGTGCACAGCAGGGTGTTCAACGGGAGGAACTACAGGGAGATATTTGTTATTCACAATTTCCTGAAAAATCTCCCTGACCTCTCCAGTGTTCCTCCTTGCTGTAAAAATTTACCTGGGGAATGAACCCAAACCAAAGCACCAGATTAAACTATTGAGCCTGGGATGGAATGGGAGAGGTCACCCAGCACAGAGTGAGTAACAGTTTTGAGTCCCATTGCTTCAAAGTTGGACTCAGAGTTCAAAATCTGCAGCCAAAGTACATTTTCAAATTTCCACGTATCCACTGCAATATTGTTCCTATAGATGGAAATTTCTCCCCTAGTCACTTTTGGAAATAGATTGTCCTTCCTGGAAACTAGAGCTGGAAAAAAGGAGCAGCAGCAATCGAGCTGTCTTTTCGCTAGATACTGCTCCCTACCTCTTCCAGCCTTTCCCCCAGAAAATATAAAAATCGCAAAAAGTCAAAAAGTAACACACAGGCATTTATGGGTGTGTGGGCATGTGTTTGCATGCATGTGAAAGAGAGAGATGGCGAGAGGATTCCTGCCCCAGAAGTCTGATTAAATCCAAAGAAGGTTGATAAAGGATCTACTGTAGTAGGATGTATTAAAAAAGAGAGTTATTGTATCTTCCGAACTGATAAAGGTGATAAAGTAACTGATCACACAGAAGAACTGCTGGAACTGCACCCAATTCTACTCTATGAGTAAACAGAGTCCTGTGGCTCATTCAAGAGGCTATAAATTTAAGCTTAGTATTTCAGGTCTATATCTAAAGAGTGACAGAACCTCATATCTCCTGATTCATCCAGAAAGAATGCATCATCTTTTTGTACCAATCTAATCAGGAACACTTTTGCCATGTCCATTTTTCTTTTTAAGTCAAAAAAGGCACAGAAGAGATTTAGTCTTTTTTTTTCTTTCCTTTTTTTTTTTTTTCTTTTTTCTTTTTTTTCCCCCTCCTGGATATGGGGAAAATAAAACCAACCTCGACTTCGCTAAGCCTCTGACACAGGTACCCTGACTATACATCTCACAGTAGAGCAGTTCATTTCAACCCTGTGCTTTAAGTACCATCTAGTGGTTAGAAATATATTTGCATTTCTGTTGTTGGAGGATCTTCGGATTCAGATTTCTGTATCTTTTAGAGATGAACTAGTCTTATCATTTTCTGAAATGAAATAAAAAGAGAAAGAAACACTTTTTGATTTATTATTCTTCCCTTTTTTTTAAAGAAAATAAAATCTTCATCTCTTTTTACCCACCTTGTCTCAGTTCCACCGGGAGCACTGCAACATTTAGCAACTTCAGAGAAAAAAGGGCTCAAGAAAAATGTAGCTCTGCCTTTTTTTCTTTTACAGACAGAAAATAAATGTCAATGCATGAACCTTCGCTTCCTTATTTAAAAAAAAAAAAAAAAGATTTTTCCATTAAGAGCTCAACCCATACGTCTCTTAATATGCATTTGAGAATTGGCCTTCAATTTGAGCCATTTATTACTTTTGAAACTATTGCTCCATCTATCTGTCTGTCTTAAATTAATCTCTCTCTTTGTGTGTTCCCCCTTCCATATTGTCTGCCATCTGTTATACGATGACTGAGAGATAATGCCTGGTTCGCTTGTTTGATTAGTTATCTTGCTTTCTGTTTCAGTGGACATTGGTTAAACGTACCCATGGTGTTGCTGGCTGATATCAGCAAGGTTACACCATAAACAGGCAGAGGTGACCGCCTCCTTTCCGCCAAATCTATGGGATTCTTTCCTAGCACGTACCCACGGTGTTGCTGTCCTGATATCAGCAAGGTTACACCATAAACAGGCAGAGGTGACCGCCTCCTTTCCGCCAAATCTATGGGATTCTTTCCTAGCATAAGGGTCCAAATGTCAGTTATGGAAGTCTTAGCCAGTCCCAATAATCGTTTGGGAGAAATTAGATTTTGTATCGTCCTAAAATAGACATTTATGATAGATTAAATGAAAATGTTGCTTAAGACACCTGTCTTCTCCCCCAACTACAGAGGGAGCTCACTGATGCAGGACAGGCGAGGCTCCTGGACCACGACTCAGTTCCTTGCCATTGACCCCAGGCATGAAAGAGCCTTCAGGAGACCCGTCCTCTCCCTGACCGGCAGCCCAGGGCCGGAGGGTACTAACAGCAGCTCAAAGGGCCTGAAATCAGATAGTCTGAGTTGAGTCTGAGAACAAGTCTGATGAGGAGCGGCTGAGGGAACTGGGGCTGTTTAGCCTGGAGAAGAGGAGGCTGAGGGGAGACCTCCTCGCGCTGTACAACTACCTGAAAGGAGGTTGTAGCGAGGGGGGGGTTGGTCTCTTCTCCCAAGTAACAAGCGATAGGACGAGAGGAAATGGCCTCAAGTTGCACCAAGGGAGGTTTAGACTGGACATCAGGAAAAACTTCTTTACTGAAAGAGAGGTCAGGCCTTGGAACAGGCTGCCCAGGGAAGTGGTGGAGTCACCATCCCTGGAAGTATTTAAAAGACGTGTAGATGTAGCACTTAGGGACATGGTTTAGTGGGCCTGGTGGTGTTGGGTTGACGGTTGGACTCGGTGATCTTAGAGGTCTTTTCCAACCTTAATGGTTCTATGATTCTACGAGTCCTTGCGTGCCTAGGCTCTCCTTACGTGCAGGGGAGACCTGCCAGCGCAGCCCGTGGAGCCAGGGGATGATGCTGCTCACCCAACAGCAGGCACCAGGACTGCTCTAATAGCTCCCTTGCAGCCACCGGCAGCGCTGATTAGCTCCTTACCGGCTATAAGGACAGCTTAAACACCAACCTGGGCATAAACATCCCCAGGTGCCTAAATTCAAGTGTTTTACTTATGCACAGTATCCCACTCAATACTTTAGTCAGCTAAAATTTGGCAAGACAAATTCCACCACGGAAGGTTACTAATTTCACCTTGTAAGTCTAACTGGCAAGTGATGTGAGAAAAATAAAGACAATAAAACATTTATCATTCTCACACTGCCTCACCACGGGTTATTACCCTCTCAGAGTTTGTCCCCACAAACATTCAATTTGGTGTTTGTCACAAGTGATGGAGCAGGATCCCATAAAGGAGGTCCTGCTGCTGCTGGAAAATGTTTCTGTCCCTGGTTCTCGGTCCCAGCTGCTTATTCCCTCTCCCCCACACTGGAGATTTCCAGCCAGATCTGCATGTAGCCATAGATTAACTCCGGAGATACCAAGAATGTGTGCACGGAAGGAATCCTTATATGACAATTTAAAAAAGTCAGCTAAGTTCCTAACTGAGAAGAGCAAGAATTGTTTAACTACTAGAGATTACCTCTTTTGCTGTTCGAATACTGCTCGTGCTGCTTATATCATATATCATAAATTGCTGCCTAATGTTGAGCTGTGAAGTTTCATCCTAGAAATTCTGCTGAAGACATTTTGACATAAGCACAAGATTTATTGCTGGGCAGCTAGTGGATCTGACGTCTGTGATGACAGACATTCTTTTTTCAAATGAGTATAATGTCACTGAAAAGAATAGGATCAACTTTAACGTCCCTGAAGTCTTTTTTCGACGAGTTGCAGATGTACCCACATGCAGATTTCTGAGGAATCCCCATCAGCAGAAGCAGCGGCATCACATAAGGTTATCGAGCAAGAAAAATGTGCATGTTTGTTTTATCAGGCAAACGCATTTTGCCCACAGGGGTGGGGGCCAGGAGGGTGTGATGGAGTCCTGGACTGAAACTAAACTAGTGGGGAGATCCTGCTCTTCCACTGGAAGATATTGCACATCTGCGCGCTAAAGCACATTTCTGTTACATTACCCAGAGCGAATAGTTTATTACGTATCATTACCTCCGAACAACAGATAATCAATTTGGATGTGTCCTTATTTACCTGGACAAACACTGGAAGGCTTTGCAATTTAGTGGCCTAACTGTTTGTTAGAACAAATAGACCTATTCAATTCCGAGATCTGACGGTTTATAGCTGGTTGGTTTCTGCTTTCGAACTGTGAAACCCTGATTTGTTTTCTAGGTGTAAAATTAGCAGTAACATTTTCACATGCTAACGGATAAGTCCCTTATTGAAATATACGACTGCACTTGCTCGTTGCAGAAGGAAAATAGCCTTGCTCAAAAACCCAGCACAAAGCCTGTGGCCCACTTGAATTTCACAGAAGCCCTGATGTGATGCCAGGTGTGAACTGGCCCAGACACCGGCTGTCCGCGCAAGAGTAAATTTCAACTATTAATTTACAGGTTGAAGCAGGAGGTTTTCCACTCATTATTAAATTACACTATTTGTATACAGCTCTGTAGAGCAGCAATGGGGTGCTCGAACCGAACATGGGCATTTAAAACAGTAATTCTTCATTTTATCTTGGGAATGATTAGCCTTGTTAAATCATTCTTAACACTGAAAAGGGGTGTTAAATCATGTCCTCTTGGTTTACCGATATATTCCACCTTGTAATCACACCAGTGTAAATAAGCACAAAGTTAAAAATGAAGGAATAGCTGATCTCAAACCTCTGCCTTTAGATCTTAGAAGCCAAAGGAGTCAGAACAACACAGAAGGAAAGGAAAAGCAACAAGAGGAGAAAATGCATTTACCATATTAATGTGTTGGTTATTTTTCCTTTTTAGTTGGGTAAGCCAAACTAAATCCTCAGAATCAGAGAGCCAAGGTAAATTTGGAAAATATCAGTGAGATATTCAGTGAGAGATTTGAAGATGGAGAAAGGAAAAGTCTGGCAAATGAAACAGGCTGCAGATGTAGCAGTTCCAGTGAAAAGCATCAGGCCTGTAAATCTGCTTTTTGGCCAGCGTGGAATGAGTTGCTGTTTCCAGTACAAACATCACCTTATCCAGCAATATCCCAGCATTAATCTGCTTGAGAGACTTATTGGAGTTTGGACTTCTAAAAAAGACACTTATTAGGACACACTGAAGTATATATGTGGAGTGTATGTGATAAGATGCTCCAGAATATATAGTGATGTTCAAAGAGGATGATTCGAAGTGGCATGTGGATGCTTCCAGCACTCTCCGTCCAGAGGAGAGTACCCAGCTATGCAATTTATCTGTACTTATCTGCATTTTTCATTGTTTTTCTTTAACTTGAGTATCTTTTCCTCCTTCCAGGGATTTCCCTCATGAGGAAAGATAATTAAACAGTAATAGCAACCTGTAACAACTCCCATCCTTTGGTTTAAAAGCCCAGACTCTTTTAATCTCTCCGCATAAAATAGGTTCTCTATTCCCCTGTTCATTTTAATAGTCCTTCTCTGTACCCACTCCATTTTGGATTTATCTTTTTGTGGCCATTAGTGCCTCCAAGTTCCTGCTAGAAATTTTTTGTACTCACCTTTCTTTTAGCTGTATCACTTTAATCACAGACACCACAGAACTTCTAGAAAGCCCAGGTCCTTCCCCTTTCTCAGTAACAACTGATGATCTCCCTATTCAAATCAGAAATGGCTAGGTTAAACTTCCTCCAAAGCTTATGAATGATATCACTGGTTCAAAAGGGATCCTATCAGCAACCTGAAGGAAAGATCCACGTCTGACACAATGTTTTGATAAAGTCCATTTACATTTTGGTTATCTTACCCTCATCCATGCTGAGATGGATTACTTTTCATTTAATAAATATTCCCACTTAAATCATAGAGATTGAATAACAATTTGCTGAATTGTGTGTTACTTAATCACCAATCTACAGAGAGCAGATGCCTTAATAGATACGTCGCAAGCACCTCAAGGAGGTTGCATGTGAGAAGTAAAACCGCCCAGGACACAGAGAACACAACTGCCCCAGTAGCTCTAACTCAGACAGGGGCATCCATGAACTTAGGATGCTTTATTACCTTATTCATTTCCCAGTGATACCATTAACAACTCTGTTTAAAGGCTCCATCATCTAATAATAAAGCTATACACACTGCCACTTAGATTTCCCCATGATAGAGCTTCAAAGCACTCTGAATCAGTGGTATTTTGCTTACTCTTCTAAAGCCTTAGATTTTTTTGTTTTCAGTTCTTGACATAAGTGATCATATTTGTCAATCTTTTCTTGCATTTTCAATTGAAGGTTTTCATCAAACGGATGAAAAAATATTCCACAGTGAATCCTTCTTATTACCATTACCACTAATATTATCATTATCATTACCCGACACAGATGGAAGTTCTTCAGCTCTTTTTACTAAGGTTTCTTGCCTCAGAATATCTGTAAGTGTCATAGGAAAGGCTTTTATTTGAGGTCCTGAATAAACTTCCAGAAACATTTTTGGACGAGGGTGCTATGAGGATTTATTTAGCTATTGCCAGAGATTCATCTTCAAATTAACTGTGCCTTTATAGTACTAAAATTCTGCTTTTTTTCATTAGTGACATAGCTTAATTGCTTCACAATCAGGGGAAAAAAAAATTGAAATAAGAAGAAGAAAGAAAAAAAGAAGAGTAGCAAATACCTGCCTGACTTAACCACATTAAGCAGCATGGTGCAGAATATAACTTAACAGTCCAGTGAACTGTCAGTGGCAGAAGTAATTGGAAATTGGTGGGATAGTTCTTCATGTGATGGGGATGGGAGTTTTTCATGCCTATTTTTAATGGGCAAATAGCTCTCAGGGCAGCTTCATATTCTGTCATTAACTTGTAAAGATCCTTTATAATGTAGAAAAGTTAAGATAGCAAAAAAAAAAAAAAAAATTCCAATTACATGTTTAATGACTTGGCATTTGTGGTAATGCTATCTAGCACTAATTCACCTGTTAGAAAACAGTCTATCTTTTAGCCTCTGGGGTTAATAGAGTGCAAAAGCCTAGTCTTATCAGAGGGTGGGAGAAAAGTGATTAATTTTTTCCTAAAAATAAGAAAGAAAAGCAAGAATGACAAAATTGATTATGAGTTTTCAACTTGCTTTTTGAGCTAAGACTATTTATTAAATATCTTTTTTAAAGAAAATAACAAACTTCTAATTGCTGGTTTCTATCTGGCCCTCAGTATTTTGCAGAGAGGCATGGGGGACTTCAGTCCCTTTGTACCCAACATGAGCACCCACTAGAGTGATGCATATACCCGTATCGTGTCACGGGGCTGCAGCAATGATGCCGCATTGCCTGCCCTTGAGATCAAGGCCTGCTTCACTTCTGTATGGAAATGGGATCCATAATAAAAAATGTGGTTTGATCAGTCAATAGGTGGATGGATGGATTTATCCTGTCCTCAGCTGCATACTCATAACTACACTGAAATCAACAGCAGATGCTTAAACGTGACTAAGAGCAGAATTCATTCCACAACAGCAAAGAAATACAGTTTATGCAAACATCCATATTAATTTACATGTCTGTCTTTATCAGTCACTGCTGTATTTGCATCTCACTCTGGACAAAAGGCTAGTGAAGGCATTTGTAATGAACCCTTCCATTTTAAAACATTTAAATAGTCTGTACCGTAGGTTGCATATTCTAACTGACTGCCCTGCTGCGAATTTCTGAGCCCATTGAAAGGAAGAGAGGCAGCATTTACTGTGTTTATGCAACATCTTCCTTTGCTTAGTACCAGATTTGTCCGTGTCAAGGCTAAACCAGGATTAGTAGCAGAAATACTAAATGATGTTAGAATTCATGGAGTCCTGTCTAGCCCATGTAGAACACGGAGACACTGGTAATATCAAAAAAACCAAACCGAAACAATTGTCATCAGTCCAATCTCTAAAACTAGGAGTTTCACATTAAAGATAAGTGCTGTCTAATGGCTGGAAAACAAGCCCAGAAATCGAGGCTTATCTCCCCCGTTCCTAACTCAGCTCGTGGTTCATCTGTCAGGAGCTAATGAAGGCTGAATACTGAGCATCCAGAATACTGAAATCCAGTGATTTCATCCAGAATTCTGTAACCTTGGGTCTTCTGAGCAGTCATCCCATACAACTTGTTCCTGAGGCCTTTAGGGTCAATTATGGTTTTGTCATTAACTTCACTTCGGAGAAAAAAACATTGAACTTTATATTCCCTGTACCTCAGCACCTCCCATCTGTGGCATGGAAGCAACAAAATCCAGCGCACCCTGAACATTTTGGGCGTACCTGGTGCTTAAAAAATTAACACTTGCAATGTGCCCTTTAGTGATCTGGTGGCTACAGAGAAAACACATAAATCTCAAATTAAGGGTGGGATCCACCTCATTTACTATTAGCTTATTTAATACAAGTAGGTCATCTACGTTCCTTTCACAATTTTTGGAGAAAAACAGGTTTGCAAACAGTGGTACATCACAGCCTCAGACAATTATTGAAGGCGAGTGTGATTATATTGCTCTTAAATGTTACTGTCTACTTCCCTTGACCCTAAAGCACGGTGAGGCTACCCTAGACAAGGTAAAATTATGTATCCTACTATAACAATCTAGTTTTAAAGAAATTAACATTTTTCACTTATGGCCTGAAGCCTTATTTGTAGTCGGATGCTCTGAAAATGGACTCCCCTGTAAGTGGATGGATCGATGGATGGATGGGCTAAATTTTGTCTTTAGATGCATGGTCAAAACTCACGGTTTTGGTTTTTTTTTTTTTTAAAGTTGCTATTATTGTTTCTTCTTATTTGGAACAACCTAAAAGAGATGTTCAGCTACTTTGGGGAAGCACGGCGTACAGGTGAAAATATGACCCACTCTTATAAAAGAGTCAAACTTGTTTTCCCTAAGTTAGTTGAAGTGATGTGCCCTCATTCCCAGGGCAAGGAACATTTCCTTTAGTGCAGCTGACAAATTTTTCAAGGTGTTTCTGCACATCCTGTAGGATTTGGAACAACCTAAAAGAGATGTTCAGCTACTTTGGGGAAGCACGGCGTACAGGTGAAAATATGACCCACTCTTATAAAAGAGTCAAACTTGTTTTCCCTAAGTTAGTTGAAGTGATGTGCCCTCATTCCCAGGGCAAGGAACATTTCCTTTAGTGCAGCTGACAAATTTTTCAAGGTGTTTCTGCACATCCTGTAGGGAATTCAGAATATGGTGGGTTTTTTTTTTCCCCTGAAGGTCCTTAGGGCTCTTGAAATGCTAAGTAGAAAACTGAGCTCAATGCATATGGAGGAGATTTTCATATTTTAAAAGACAGACAGAGTGTCAGCCGGCAGATGCAGCAACTCCGAGAATCTTCAAAAACGCAGAAGCAGAAAAGTTTACTGCTTGTTCGGCGGACACATTATTTTAGACTGTGTTCTGCAGACTGAGAGGCAGATTGCCTAGGGTCAGAGGGTGACCCTGCTCTGCAGCATGAGTATTATTCCTTTTTTTTTTAAAGTGCAAATTTACATTTGGCTGCAACCTGCCTCCTTAATGATGGATCAGCCTTTTGTGCAGGTATAAGTTCTGATTGATGGGGCACGGGGATAGGAGAGGAGAATGGAGAAAACAAGTTTATAAATTTGACATAAGATTTGAATCGCAGCAGGAACTCTGCCAGTCTCCTTAGGCATAAAATTGGACTGGCTGGAGATATGTACTGCATGTGTGATGTTTCAGCACTTATTGCTTTCATTATATCTTTACTTACTCAGTTAACAGACTACTGAACTTGCAAAATCTGGCAGACCGTTTTTTTTAAAAACAAGTTCTATGTTGGGGAGAGGGGGAGGAGGAACTGGAAAAACCTGAAAATTACATACCAGATCTTCACCTGGTGTAATCCAATATCATTTAATTGATTTAGCTGCGGTAACACTGATTTTCTCTAGCTGATGACCTGACTCAGTATTTTTGTTTTGCTTTAGCTTTATTTTTTCCCCTGCTGAAGGCTGTGTTGACATTTCATGTTTCCTATTATTATTATTCCTTCCCCTTCTTTGTTTTGGGAATTATATGCCTTATTGACTAAACAGCATTAGAAAACTAAAGTTAATGGGCCAAACTCTTCCCTAGTGCAACTTTATTGAGTTCAAGTTATATAGGGATGAATGAGTTCAGGGACTTCTCCGAAGAGGGTTATTGCAGAGGCTGATTCTACAATAAAAGGGAAGTCCACAGCTTTGTTGTCATTTCAATGGAAATTAAATGTTGCAAGAAGCCCAGTGCTTTCATCTTCAGCTGGTGTGATGAAACCTGAGGGTACTGAGTACAAAAAGGTAAAATTATACCTTGTTGTAATGGATTAGAACAAATCCTTTAATATTATCAAGAATACATTTAATAATACTCCTGTTCATGTCCACCTATTCCCTGCAGCACTCTGAGTTGTATGGCCAGCCCGAATGGCCATCTTCTTCACCACATCTCTATCAATGGCAACTGAGGGAGGGGCTTACTGACTGGTATGACATCTGTCCCAGGAGCGAGGTGACACTGTGAAGATTTGACTCCTTAAAATAGCAGAAATGCAGCACCAGTCTGGATCAGTACCTTTTACTGTAGTGTTTAGGAGCTAAGTCCTGTAATAGCAAAGCACAGTAGAAATGTAGAAGACTAGATGACTTCTTCCTCAAAACACTCTAAATCTAACAGTCGTTAATTACGGAAAAATGTAAAATCAGCTGGAAAGTGAATCTTGTTAGGTAAAACCTCATTCCATAAACCTGAGTTATTGGTGCTCTGAGTTTTCAAATTGTGCTTTATGCATGGCTTTGTGTTATCTGGATGAGCATCCACAGGGCCACCCTTGAGAGAGCCTCCGCTCTCTACAGGGGTATACGCTGCTGGCCGAACACTCTCTGTTAGACTTCGGACATTTGTTCCCTGCCCCATATGGTCTAGATCTGAATGTTTTCTGAGCGCATTACAGGTACAGCTTTGTTCCAAGGCTATAATTGTGAGAAGGATCAGTTTTTGGACCCAAATGATACTACTAGGTTTGAATTTCACTCTAAATTAATGTGGGTTTTTTTATACCTAACTGATGTTCCACACAGGTGCTTATAAGAAAGATGGGGACAAACTTTTTAGCAGGGCCTGTTGCAATAGTAGAAGGGGTAGTGGTTTTAAACTAAAAGAGGGTAGATTCAGTCTAAATATAAGGAAGAAATTTTTTACGATGAGGGTGGTGAAACACTGGCACAGGTTGCCCAGAGACATGGTAGATGCCCCATCCTTGGAAACATTCAAGGTCAGGTTGGACGGGGCTGTGAGTAACCTGATCTAGTTGAAGATGTCCCTGCTCATTGCAGGGGGTTGGACTAGATAACCTTTAAAGGTCCCTTCCTACCCAAACTATTCTATAATTCTATGATTCTATGGATACTTCAAATTATTCAGTATCTACAGTATATGAATCGGTGACCTTTAATGCATCTATAAATAAATGTAAAACATACGTAACCACTGTGTTAACCACCTCTCCGTTGCAGTTCTGAAGACCTGCTCGTCATTGTGGTATCCAAACATCAGAAACTATCTCTTCTGTCCGTCCACCATGTAAAGTTTTTCTTGGGATATTACTAGAGGGAAAAAGGCGGTTGCCAATTCAGATTTGTTCCAGCTCATTAGTGACTGAAAGTCATTACCATCTGACAGATGTACTAAGAGTTATGTATAGTTTTTAGCTGTCTCAGTCCGGTTTCTAGTGGACAGATGTCCACATTCAGAAAAGATGAAACAAAGTAAGTCTGACAATACAGCTACCTTCAGCAACTTTGCTGAAAGTCTTTGCCAAGAATGTGGGACCTGGCTGAACACCTGGACTGATCAGTCCTCTTGCTTATCGTGGAGTCCCACTAGCAGAAAATAGATGGTATATGAGGAAGCAATGCCGTCTTCTGGAAGATGGTGTATATTTCTTAGTAGGATTGAGAGGTCACGTATTTCTCTGTGGCTAGCAGTTGAATATGGACTGCAAGTGATACTTTTGCTTCAAAGCAAGAAAAATAGCTCCATTCCCTCCAAAGAGAATCGTGTCAGCAGCAGAGCTCTCTACTGTTCCCACTGTTGTCTCGATGCTTCACCTCATCAGGCTTCTGGGACCTGACAAACTATCAGACTGAAAAACAGAAAAGGGATGGGGGAGATTTTATGCATGAGCAAAGCAATGAAGAGCATCAATACCGTGCTTGCAATAGGTTTTCCAATTACAAGAAAGGCAAAATATCAGTGACTAACTAAATCTAGATGTAGCTAGCCAGTTTCTTATACTCTTGATGAGAAAAAAAAAAAAAAAAAAAAAAAGAATAGATTTCTCTTTGTGTACATTTATTCAAAAAGTTTGTAAATGCTTCCCTGTGTTGAGTGAAATTGATGCTTTAAGACCAAACACGCAGGTAAATGTTAGGCACTACATGAACGTGTGGTTGGGCAGCATTGAGGCAGAAAGCCAGGGCCTGTCCCACCGCCCCAGCCAGAGAGCAGGGCAGGCTGGGGGGCAGCCAGGGTAGCCCCAGCCCTGGGCATCAAGCACCCCCTATAGGGACCAGCCCAAGAGTGGGAGTTGGCTCAGTGGGCCAGGCAGGTCTGTGGTGGAGCAGACCTGCCTGGTACCTATGATGTTGCTGGGGCATGGATCCCCCCAAAATGGGATCCTGGGCCATGAGCAGGGGAGATTGGTGACCATTAAGGCCTGTTAGTCCCTCAGGTCCCTCTCAGTTTCTCAAGGCAAGGGCCAGATGCCCTTTTTCTGTTGGCACGATGAAGGTCAGACTTTACTTCACAACATACTTGGAGCATCAGCAATCTTGACACTCTGGTTCGCTTCCAGAACTTGTTCCTGCTATCACATATAGGCAGGTGCCTGCACAGTGTGTGTGCCAGTTCACTCCCGGACTCTCTTCTGGAATATACTTATTAGTCCCCTTAAAGATGAAACTCAAGTAGAGTTGCCAGGATAGTCTGCTTATGGGTGTGCTGCAGATCGACAATACAAGAACAGATATCCCTTGTTTGACACCTGGTGCTTGGAATAATCCTGCCCGACATCAGTAGGCCATAAACACTCAACCACCACAACGTGCCTTCACGCCATGCTCTAGATGTCATGCTATAAAAACAACCTTCCCGAAGGCTGCAAAACCATCCTTACATTGTATCAGGCACTCTGAGCTGGAAAACACACACATAAATAATTGTGTCCTTTGAATCACAGAATCACAGAATCATAGAGTCATTAAGGTTGGAAAAGACCTCTAAGATCATCGAGTCCAACCGTCAACCCAACACTACCATGCCCACTAAACCATGTCCCTAAGTGCCTCATCTACACGTCTTTTAAATACTGCCAGGGATGGTGACTCCACCACTTCCCTGGGCAGCCTGTTCCAAGACCTGACCACTCTTTCAGTAAAGAAGTTTTTCCTAATGTCCAGTCTAAACCTCCCTTGGTGCAACTTGAGGCCATTTCCTCTCATCCTATCGCTTGTTACTTGGGAGAAGAGACCAACCCCCACCTCGCTACAACCTCGTTTCAGGTAGTTGTAGAACGCGATGAGGTCTCCCCTCAGCCGCCTCTTCTCCAGGCTAAACAGCCCCAGTTCCCTCAGCCGCTCCTCATAAGACTTGTGCTCCAGGCCCTTCACCAGCTTCGTTGCCCTTCTCTGGACACGCTCCAGCACCTCAATGTCCTTCTTGTAGTGAGGGGCCCAAGAGTGGTCACTGAAGCTTAGAGAAGAGACGGACCAAATATTATTGCAGTTGGGATACAGACGGATCAGTCTGCAGGGGACAAGTCAAGATAGAGTAGATGTGAGCCACACGTATGACTTGATTCAGGGGCAACAGCCTACGGTGGCTGTTTTTAGCAGTATAGATGTTGCCACGAATGCCCTGAAGGATCCACAGAAGTGGCAGCAGAGAGTAAATGGGATAATGCCCTTATCCAGCTCCGCATCTGCTCTGTACCAAATGGCCCTGTTCAGCTTTAATATGCTACCTCAGTTGTAGCAGTGTGGCACGTCGTACAGACACTGCACCGGCTTAGACATCTGTCACCTCCGGCAAGATCTGTGTCAGTAGTGTAGGCAATGATTCCCAGACTTGTACGGAATGTTCATCGCTGCGTTTTTGAACTACTTTAGGATCCTTCACTGTGAAAAATACTCTTTCCATCTGCCTCTATGGCAGTATTTGAGAACTTACAAATGTAAGGTTATTAATATGAGAAAGTAGTATAAAGCGACATTTTTGATTGAAAACACATCTTTCTACAATTTTATTGTCAAAAATGTCTTCCCTAAACATGATGCTCCTCTTTTGCCTCCCACAGACCTAATTTACTTATTTAGGTAGACACACTGGAATCTGAGAAGGTTGGGAAATATACCACTTCAAAAACTTTTTTTAATGCCAACTTCAGAGGTCTTCTGTAATTTTTTCCCTTAGCTTTTTTTCTGATAAATAAACAAGACTTGAATAATGACCTAAAAATGTCTCTGTAATGGTGAAATCGATGGGGAAATTATTTACTGATACTACTAATTCCATTAATTGAAAAAGGATCCAATTTCTCCTGAGACAAAATAATACCAAAACAGTTACACACATATGAATGTACTTGCTGTTTGTGTGCACACAGAGATATACATTGCTTAGCTTAAAAATTGTGAGATGTATTTGTCTTTTAAATTTTTACAGTTTTATGTTTTATTTTTTCTCCACAGCCAAGAAGAGCAATACGTTTGTTTATCTTTGTTATGGAAAGCAGAGATTTTATGTAAAAAAACTGGGCTGGAACCAAACTAACAAACGAACAGAAGCCATCAAAAATTATGAGGTAGGCAATAAATGAATGGCAGCTGCCAGAGCTGTAGAAACTGTAAATGTGATCAAAAAGTAACAAATTAAGATAGAAAAAGCTGGATAAAAGATCACCTTTTTAAAAAAAAAAAAAAAAAGTTATTTTACCATCATCTGTGCAAAGGAAGTCGTTAATTTAATTACGTTTAAATTATGTTTTGCACTCATGACATATGCCAGCTTGGCAGCACTGGAAAGCAAAGGCTTCATTTTACTGATATACGGTTCTGGGTCATGGCCTTCTCTAATTTCCTAGTTGTTTTGGAGAAAAGGGAAAAAAAGACCTCCTGGTCACAGTATCTGAGGGGAAAAAAAATAGTGTGGAGGTGAAATATTCCTTCTTTCCTTAAAGGAGTGTTCCTCCCCTGCTTCGGCCTCTTCCCCCATTGCTGCTGACTTGCAAGAGAAGAGGACTAGCTGGCGACATGTCCTTCCACATCCACTTGTTAACAGTTCTTGCTGTGAAAATGGAGGAGAACGTGCTGGTTCCAAACGATAATTATCTTTTTTTATTACGAGCAGCGCACGCTGGGAGAGAGCACCTCTGTCTTGATGCTCCCTCAGGACTAGAGCTGCCATACGTACAGCGAGCTGTACCGAAACAGCACTTTTCATACTTTTGTTCAGCAGTGCTGAGAAGTTTAGCGGCTGTGGTGGACCATAAAACATGAACCTCCTCCTTAGTCAGCTCCAGCTGCTTTGCCTACATAGACAGACTAAGCGTAGGATAGTAATGATGTGTATATTTTTGTTACTTAAAAGTGCCTGCAATCCTTATTAACCCTCAAAACATTAAGGATTGTTTAAAATCATACTATTATTTAAAATATGTAAGTTGTGGGTGATTTTTGGTTGCCTGTGTCAGATGTAGAGTCATTCTGCACGCACATTTTACAATTTTGTTTTCTGTTAGGTGATGATTGTTGGTCACCTACTGCTGCTGACAGCTGAGGCTTCAGGAAAAACATAACAAACGAGCGAAAAATACTCCCAAATTAAGCATGCGAGACTCATGATAAAATCAGCACAACGAATTCAGCAATCAACCCATAATGTCCGCGTCCTGCACAGCGTTCGCTGCAGGGTGGCAGAAGGCAACTGCCGTTTCTTCTTGGCCTCCTTCAGAGGTGTCAGTAACGTAAAGGAAGAATCATTAACTCTAAAATTACCCCGTGTGTGGCTGCCCCTGGAGAAACACGAGGCATACAGTCTGTATGCCTCGTAGAAGCAGCACCCGCCTTCGAGGGCACAGAAGGGTTTTGGAGGTGAAGCATTTGGCTGCAGTGCGGAGAGTCACAGCCTGAGGGGAGAGACGCTGGGAAATCCAGGTGCTGCTGGGACTCCCACTGGAAAACAGAGCAGGAGTCAGAACCTTGACAGCTGCCCCTGGAGAAACACGAGGCATACAGTCTGTATGCCTCGTAGAAGCAGCACCCGCCTTCGAGGGCACAGAAGGGTTTTGGAGGTGAAGCATTTGGCTGCAGTGCGGAGAGTCACAGCCTGAGGGGAGAGACGCTGGGAAATCCAGGTGCTGCTGGGACTCCCACTGGAAAACAGAGCAGGAGTCAGAACCTTGACACCTTCAAGCACATCACCCTGGTGGCAGCTACCGCCCGGCCCTGCCCTCTCTGCCCTCAGGTGGCACAGGCAGCCATCTCACACCCAGCTAGGGCACCGGCCATCTTGCCATGCCTCTCACGTAAGCGGCCATCTTGCGTGCCGTACAGCCGGCG
>NW_009217507.1:0-5010 GCF_000690835.1 Fulmarus glacialis
GGCTGAGGGAAGGCCCAGCAGCCCCTGAGGGAGCCCACCTCTGGCAACGGGGACTGGCGTGGGGAGGGCCCTCGGGGCCTGCCCTGGGGATAGGAGGCATGTTCCTTACACCCCTGCGCTGCTGCCTTTGCCCCCCAAGGGTTGCCCCGCCGCCACCGTCTTCAGAATTTCACAGCCAGGCTGCAGCAGCCTCCTTGCGACCATCGCCGGGCTGAGCTTGGCGCGGGCAAAAGCGGTTTGTGCTGTCTTGGGTAGATAAAAAGGTTCTCGGAGCAGATTCAAGCAGCCGCTGGATTGTCCTGACTTGTCCTGTCCCTCCCGAGGGCTCATTCCAGCCTGCTGGCACCTACCGCCGTTAGTGCCGCGCTGCACGTCCCAGGGAAACGCTCCCAGCGCCTTCGCTGCGCCGGCAGGTATTGCCACCCCGTGTCACCCAGCTTGGGGTACATGAGCTGCTTTAGGAAAGTTTTCCATAGTTTATTTGCATCCTGTCTGCTGCATCCTCGGGGTAGCTGCGAGAGAATACTTTAAGGCACTCAAAAATAAACTCTTGCAAGTGAAAAACTTTTTATTAAAGTAAACAGCTCTCTTGGTGGTATATGCAGGCACTTGGTGAGTAACTGATGCTGCAAGTGAAAGTTGACAGAAGATAGTTAGGGGTCTTGTGCGCTGAAGAAAACCTACCCAATGAGTCACATCTATCCCTGTCTCCACAACAGCCCGATTTGTAAGCAGAAAAGTAATTTTGAGTTTTAGAGTACAAATCTGAAGGGGGAGAATCTGGACTCTTTGTCATTCACTAGAGCAAAACTCAGCACAGCACCCCGTGGCCAAAAAATAGTAGAAGGGTCTTGAGTATGTTTCCCCTTTTGAGCCAGACTCTTACTAAATTATTAAACAATTTGGTTTGTGCAGGTCAGGTTTAGGACACGACACGTGCCCATGCTGACGCATGAGGACCATAGCGTACCCCAAGACTCGCCGTCCTCGGAGGTATGATCTCAGAAGAAAAGCTTCTGCGAGCTGCCTCGCTGCTTAAGCCGCCGTGCTGGCCTGCAGTAAAAGTAGCTGTGCAACTGGAATAGTTTCTTACTTACTAAGGTGCTATCTACAGGGTACAGCCACACCAAACAAGCCCACTGCGTAGTGCCAGAAGTTATTAGTGGAGTGGCAGGGGGAAGATGACTAGTGTGCTATTTAGTTTCCCTTTCTGTGCTTTTCGTTCTGCACTGGGGTTAAGGGAAATGTCTGGGATGAGGTGAGCTCTCATCTACCTCAAACTGCTTGTGGGAAATGGGGTGAAATGGAAAACGATGAGATTTTTGGAGGAAAAAAGCCCAACCAAGCCTTGCCAGCCTGTAAAGAAGTCCTGAATGGGGACTATTTCCATCTGTAGCCAGGAACAAATATTTAGCTACAAGAAGGGGCTCTGGGTATTTTTTTCTGAGCCAGTTTTCCTCTGCAGCCTACCGCCTGCCAGATCGACTGCCGATTCCCCACCAGGAAAACTAAAGACTGAAGAGAGAAATGAGAATGACCTCAAAGAAAGCCCAAGTACCCCCCCACTCCCCGAAAACGGGAGAACAAAGGAGGAACTTTTATCATGGTAGGGGGTTTGCCCAAGGACTGATAGATCTCCAGACATCCTGGAGAGCTGCTGCACTCACAGCACATTTCTTCTGTCTGCAGCCTGCTGGGAAGATGGATCCCCCTACACAGCTCGTAAAGACTTTGCTGTAATAATTTTGCGGGTGCAAGTAAAGCTGTGTGGTCTGGGGGGGTTGGTGCCCGGCGCCGTTCCATCGACCGCCTCCCAGGCGTGGCACTTCTCCTGGTACACCCCTTCATGCAGAAGGAAATTCGTACCAAAAGCAAATTGACATCTATGGCTCCCTCTGTTCTACAGAAATAGCTGCCTGTAAACACAGCTGTGAAAGAGCCTCCTAGCTCGAGTATCTTTAGATATATCACTTCTTTTTACTGTTTAGAAAGGAAAAAACCCAGCATTTTCACCATATTGTCTGCTGAAGCTCCCGAAGCGTGCTAGCCATGCGAAGGAGCCAGGCTCCTGGCTCTGCCTTAAAGCTCCTCCAGAATCTATGCCTCCCCCCAGCCATCTTTTTACCATTTTTTTTTTTTCCTAAGAGGAAAAAGCAGACAGGTCTCTCTTCCATACTACCCCACATAGGACAATTTGGCCAATGAAACCTGCAGATTTGGCGAGCTTGAGCAAGTGCCAGCTGGATTCATGCCCTTTCTACTGCCTCTGGTTCCTCTCCATTTCATTTTTCCTCCTTTTTTTCCTGCTAGCTTTATTAGCACCTGGGAACCGATGTGTCACCGCGGGCAGCTTGAGTTTACAGCGCTGAGCTTTTGTTTCAACCCTTTTTCCAGTCCCACCAGTCTGTCACGTACCTGGCACAGCAGAGATGCTCACAAGCACGCGGTGAAGAGTGTAGTAGGAACGCCAGAGCTGTTGGTGAACTTAAGAGATTAAAGGATAAAAGAGAGTAAAGGATTGGGGTTTCACTGGAAAAGGGCTTAGATCCTGCTTGGAGGGGAAAAACTGGGAAGGAGAGAGCAGTTCAGATGGTTGGGTTCAGCCTCTCGCACCTGGAAGGCTGGCTCAGCCTCACCAAACCTGTGAACAACCGCCATTTCCAGCTCATTTTGGAGGCTCCAGCACGCTCCAGGCGCCCGCTTTCACCCAGCACGGCATGGCCTCCCTCTTTGGGCTTCTCCTGCTTTTCCCCCCACTGATCCCCTTCCAACACCCTCCAGGCAAAAAAATAAAAAAACAAAAAAAAACCCCCCAAAAAATCAAACCATTAAAAAAAAAACCCAGCCCTGCTTGAAGCTTTCCCCGTTCCTCCTCCTGCCCAGGCTTAGCCCTCAGCAAACGTCTCTGCCCTCCGGGGCACGGCTGAGCACAAAATAAAGTAAATACCACCCAGGATCAGGCAAGCCCACGCCAGGCATTGGCACGCGAGTGAGATGAGTCACCTCCTGCCTGCTCTGCCTACACCCAGCCGCTTCCCAGACAGGCAAACATCCACCGCCGGCTCCAAGCCCAGCACCGGGAGCCTTGACCGTGGCGTTCCCCCTGCCACGATGCAAGCTGATGCTCGCCCTTGAAATCCTTCCCGCGCTGGGGCTGTCCCCTCCGCGGTGGCCAAGACACCACCTGCCCGGTCCCTTACTGCGAGTAAACCCCAGAGAGCCAAAATATTTCCCTTTCAGATGGCTGAACCACCCCTAACAGCATCCTACCTCTCCATGCGAGGGGCTGCGCTCCCCTCCCTGCTGCTTGCAGCAGGGAAAACACCCTTTTACCCCAGCCTTGCTCTCCCAGCTTAATTCCCCTTTGCCGTACACCCACGCCGCTCCTCTCTTTTCCTGGAAACACAGGCATTTCACTGCATTTTAAACACACAGGGCCAGATCAAGGCCAAAATACCACGCCGGTAGCGTCGCTAACTCCTGCCAGCCCAGGAGCGGAGAGTACAGGCAGCGATTTTCTCGGCTCCACCGCCCTCTGCGGGTTTGCACCACCGTTTCCAGCCAGATCCCGGGGAAAGCAACGGCCACGGCCAGTCTCCCAGCTCTGCAGGAAACCCAGGGCCTTGCACCGAGTCGTGCGAGCAGAAAGCGTTTTGATTCAATCTGGGAGAGAAAACGCGGTAAAAACAGCAAGAGGGAAATTTTACCATCTTTATGCAACACTCGCATCCCCTGCACGCTGCTGGCTCAGTCCTGTCCCTCTCAGCAGTGAAAACACCCTGTATTTCTAAGAGCTCCCTACCAATGGTACAAAACCGGCAGGCTGCAGCCCAAATCCAGCCCCTGATAACGAGCCAGGGCTAAATAGCCAACAAGCACCCAGCACATTTTGTTTGATGGCCATCAGCCCTCCCAGGTGCTGGGGTGAGGCTCAGCGAGGAGCCTGCGGTCCAGGTCCTGCCTTGCATTTCTTGGGCAAGCCTGACGAAGCCACAGAGCATCCGCTCGGGAGCAAACGTTGGCCTGCGTTACTGAGCTGGCAGCATCCAGCCGGCATCGCGGAGCTATAAATAAGATCGTTTTGAGAGCAACCTGTGCGGGGTCCGTGCTGCTGGATCCAAGCGCAGCCCGGCTGGCCAAAAACTCACCCGGGAGGAAGGAAAAGCATCCGGGAAAGACCTCCCTGCTGGGGAGATGTGTGGGGCCACACCATAGAGGTGGAAAGCAAACAACAACCCGCAGCGAGAGAGAGGTTTTTGGGCACAAAAGCCTGGCTTTAGCCTCCGAGAGAGGTGGCAGACGCCAAGCGCAGGCTGGGAAAAGCTTCCTTGGCTCAGTTTTGTCAGCACGGGATGGTCTCATCTGTGTGGATGGGGAGAAAAATGCAGATGAAGGGATGCAAGGCTCTCCTGCTATCAGAAAAAACAAGTCACGAGCAGCTCCAGACCCAGTAAAAAGTATTTATTTCAATTACGATAAGTCCCACGTGTAGGGTGAAAAAATAGTTACAAAAAAATCCCCCCCTCCATCCCTCCTTTTACATATAAATATTAAAAATCCCTCTACGTCTTTGCTTTCTGTCTAGAGCAAGAAGGTGCCCCACGAGACAACACGCAGCACCTGAGCTACCATCAGTGGTTTCCTCTCAAAACCGCAGAAGGAATATTAAAAAAAACCCAAAAACTTTATGTAAGCCCCTTGCCCCCATCCCGGCCAGATCTCACACCGGTGCCAAACCAGCCGCGGAGGTGTGGCGGGCAGTTTCCCGGGTGTAAAGGCCGGGCATGGCAGCGAGCGAAGCAGCAGCAGGAACGACCTCCGCTTGTCTGGGGAAGCTTTTGGGCTGGGAAATCACAGCTGACCTCGCTTCAGAGGGGACAGGAGGGAGAACCGGGTGCTTCATCCACACCGTCACCACCTTGGTTACATCTTTGGCACATCAACTTTTCCCTTTGCACTCCGAAATTAAAGCTAATCCCAGGAGTCGCAGCATCCCGGCAGAGCCTTTCT
>NW_009217507.1:5054-10437 GCF_000690835.1 Fulmarus glacialis
CCAGGCCTGCTGTCCCCAATTTCCCCATCAGCGTTCTCCAAGGACAGTCCCTCCCAGAGAAACCTAGGATCCGGGGCCGGCTAGTTGCATCTGCAGCCTGGGCAGCCCAATCCAGCTTCCCCAGCCGAGGGACTGTCACCACAGGGTGCTGCACCTACAGCTGCACTGAGTAAAAAAAAAAGTTAATAAATATACTAATCTTTGACTAAAAAAAAAAGGCTTTTAAATGCATTTTCCCTGAAATTTTCCAGTGTATTCCACAATGCATGAAAAAAATATATATATTTCCCCCCCAAAAAAATATATCTTAAAATATTTTCCATCCTCATGTGCGCATCTTTGGAGAGAGGAAGGTACGTCGGGTGTATTTAGACACGCAGCCAAATCTGCCGGCCCCACAGCATTCCCTTTATTGCCTCCGAAGAAGCTTTTGCCGGGGCAGTGGGTCAGGCTGGAGCGCTGCGTGTGTAAATACGGGGTAGTGCCCATGGACACACGTGCCTCGACACGTGGCCCGGTCATGGTGGGAAAGAAAAGACCCCCAAATCGAAGTCATTTCACGAACGAGTGAGGGGATGAGGAGTTTTCACAGTGGATCGAACCTCGGACGATACCGGGGACGCGGAACGCCGCTCCGGCTGAGAGCTGGGCAGTTCGTTGCATGGAGAAGTGGTTTGAGCCTCTCAAAAGGACCGGGGAAATTCAGCCGTCGGCGGAGGACGAAGCAACTGGCAGCTGATTCCCTCGGGCGCTCGTCCATCACCAGACTTCGCACTTTTTGGGCGGATTCATGGGGGAGCCAAGGGGGCAGCTGAAATGCTCCGCGAACTCCCGGGAGTTGGAGACAGTGCCGATGACGCGGAAACGTGAAGGGCTGTGGGGGTCGGTGATGAGTCCCTCGTGCGAGCTCTCCGGCGTGCGAACTGAACACCACACCTGCAAGCAGAGGGCAAGAGGCGCGAGTGCCGGCGTCCGCAACCATAGGGCCCCACTCGGTGCCAAATTGGACCCCCCCGCTTGCATGATGGGCACCAACACAGCTCGAGCTCCAGCTTTGTCTCGCTTTTTAACCAGCGCCACCCCAATCTGGTTCTCCATCCACCACGTAGCATGTCTGGAGACCTCAGTTTTGCCGTCACACCCTCCCAACACCATCTGGGCATGCCTCCACCCCACAAAAACCTGTGCGTCCATCCTCGCTACCCACCACCAAGTGACCTACCTGGGCAAAGCCAACAAAGAAGAGCTGGTGGTTGGTGAGGCCAAGGGTCGGTAGGGTTTCCTCATCCCCATTCTTTTTCAGCCAGTTTTGATATGCCTGGAGACGGGGACCACAGCAGGCTCAGAGGACAGCACTGATCCCACCATGCCATGCCACCCGTCGCATGTCCCCAGCCCCATGGCCCTACCCGGTAGGCAGCCTTGAGGCCCCCATTGTCAGCGATGTTCTCCCCAAGGGTGTGTTTGCCGTTGACGGCCTCGCCGTTGATGGTGTAGTTGCCATACTGCTCCACCATGCACGCTGTCTGACGCTTGAAGGCCTCCACTGAGGAGTTCTTCCACCAGGGACGCAGGTTGCCATCCTTGTCGTATTCCCGGCCTGCCAAAAACACAGCAGATCCTTCGTCACCTCAACGACCACCCCACCGGCAGCCCACCTGCCTGGCCCTGGCCATACCTTGGTCATCGAAGGCATGCGTCAACTCATGGCCCACCACCACACCAATCCCACCAAAATTCAGCGACCTGCAAGAGGGTGATGCTGAGATTTAGCGAGCAGCTGCTGCTCCCCGCAGCCATGAAATGTAGCCTCAAATTTTGAGACGGGAGGAAATTTGGGAATCCTGCCCTCCCCGTTTTCCCTAGGCTCTTACTTGGGAGATGCACGAGTGTAAAAAGGGGCCTGGAGGATGCCAGCGGGGAAGACAATCTCGTTCTTGGTGGGAGAATAGTACGCGTTGACTGTCGGAGGTGTCATGCTCCACCTGCGGGGACACGGACACGGCCAACATGGCAGCACAAACCCATCGCTGATGTTTGCTCCGACACCATCCGCTTATCACGGTGCAAAGCCGTCAGCACATATTTAACTCCCCAAACCCAGCGTGGTCTGGTGGACACCAAATCCCAGTACTCCGGATATTGTGATATTCCCCGCTGAGCGCAACGGGGAGGTGGAGCAGAGGACTTACTGGTCCCGGTTGGGCGGTTTCCGGAGCTGGTCAGCAGTGACCCTGGCCGAGAAGTTGTAAAACTGCATGACGTTCTCGAAGTAGAGGTCGGACACAGCCTCGTACTGCAAAAGAGCGAGGCGTAAGTGGCACGTGGTGATCGCCTGGCCCCGCTCCTCCCTCCGTGGTCATGTTTGAGCCTCCAGAGCCAGCTGAGTTACAGCCACTCTTGTTTCTCCTCCTCTCCAACATCTGCAGAGTCTCGGGAGGGCAATGAATCACCGAATGGAAACCGGCGCCTCCTCTTCCTGGGCAGGGATCCCGAGAGGCCCAGCCACCCCAGGACCGGCCCACAGCTCCCTGGGAAGTCCCAGAAAAGGGCCAAGGACATCAGTGAGACCTTTCTGGAGGAAACCTGGGGTTCAAGGCTGCCTTGAGGCCATAGTGATGGGCACATGTCCTGCACATGCTAGCGGAGAGGAGAATAGAAGACCCAGGGGATGTATCTGACCAACTCACATCATTGAAGACTTTATCCAGCTCCTTGGGGTCCATGATGAACTTGGGGTAGCCGATCATATTGTAGATGGCATCTGCCTGGGGGAGGTGACAAGGACCAAAGTCTTCCTGGTGCCAGGAATGGAAGGACGGGCTCACCCAGCTCCACCACCCTCCACCATCAACCTCTCCTCCCTGGCACTGCTGCCGGTGCCTCACCTTCTCTTTGGCCGATTTCCTCGTCTCTTCGTCCATCCACTGCAGGGTCTCCAGGCTTTCCTCGAAGGCTGTTTTAATCTCCGCAATCATTTCCTCTGCCTAGACAAAATAAGGTGGTGCAACGTCAATCCGGAGAGCTGGCTTCCCACCCCGGAGAGTTCAAAGCCCCTTCACACCGGTGGGAAGGAAGAAGCCAGGATGCCAAGACAGCACGCGGACTGGTGAAAAACCCCAGTGAATGGAGTTGCACAGTGGACAGAAGGTGAGCAAAGAAACACTGGCTGCCCCAACCGTCCACCATCGTGGTGGCTCACTTGCTGCTCGCTTGGGGACGTACCACCTGCTTGCTGTCCTCGGCAAAGGTGGCCTTGACGAACATGGCCCCCAGGGCAAAGCCCAGGTTGTTGTCTGTGTCGCTGATGCAAAATTTCCAGCGCGGGAGGCAGGTCTGCATGGGACAAGAGGTGGTCGTCAGCAGTGGCATGGCCAAAGCCCCCCACTTTCCCACCCCATTGCCCCGCCGGGAGATGAGGTCCGCATCCATCCCCCTGTGCCAGAGGTGTGACCCCAAAACCTGCCCCACATCTCTATTTTTTGGATGCAACGTGATGGGGACTTTGCTTAAAAAGCTGTCACCATTTTAATGGCAATTTGGGGGTGTCGGGGAGTCCCCCCTCACCTTCTTCGTCCCATACATCACTTCCATGAATTTTTCCTCGGCATCCTGGAACCGCTGGTCGAGGAAGGGGCTGGTTTTCCGCACCAGGTTCCAGATCATGTAGTTGTTGAGGAGACTGCGGCGAGAGGTGGTGAGCGGGCAGCGGGATGTGCCTGCCCACCCTGGGCACCCCTCTGCGCAGGCTGGGGGCTCTCACCATTTATCTGTGGCCAGGATGAGGTCGGAGACCTGCTCCAGGTACTCCTTGGCATAGACCACCACGGGCTCCGACTCGTTGAGCTCCACGGGGTAGAAGACCGTGGCGAGGAAGGGCATCCAGTCCACGGCCGGCGCCAGCTCCTACAAAAGCCATGCCACTGCTACGGACCCAAAAAACCATCGGAGGGGGGTGGCAGTCGCTTCCCGAGCTGGAAGCTGCTGCATCAGCCCCCGTTTGAAGGATTCAGCTGATTTTGCAGAGACTGGTTCCCATAACAGCAGCATCCTCCAAAGGTCGGAGGGGAGTAAACAATTTCCTCCCGCAAAGGAAAAGAAAGTGGGGCGGGTGTCAAAAATGTTGACACAACCCATTAGGGCCCCTCTGGGGACATGGGGAGGTGACCGGGCTGACGTCCGCAGCTGGACCGTGGGCAGCAGCGCCAGGAGGGTGTTAGTGCCGTGGTGGGACAGTCGCCAGCCCCGGGGGTGGTCCAGAGGCTGGGAGGAGCGGGTCAGGGGGGGATTTCCCCAAGGAGGACACGGGTCAAGCTATTGCACAAGAGCTTCTCGGGCGGTGTTGGGCTTCCTCAGAGGAGCTACGTCACCTCCACCCGTCCGCCCCGCTTCCCAAACCACGGCGGAGTGGTGAAGCTTACCAACCCCATCCGTACCTTCAGGTCTCCAGCCGTCATTTTATGGTAGATGACCTCCTCATCCCGGTGTTTCTCCTGAGGAATGGTGATGTTGGCCAACGCCGTCTCGAAGTCCAAGATCTGCTGCATCTGCTGCCGCGTCGACTCCTCGTCGGTGCCTCCCAGGAACATCCCCAGCTGCACCATGTAGTTCAGGTACCCAGCAAGCACCTACGTGGTGGGATGGGGGGGATCAGCATGGTGGGCACCACCCACCCACAGCACCTCCCTGGCAAAGCCAGATTTCCCCCGACGACCTCACCTTCTCATTCTCCGTCTTGTTCAGGTAGTAATCCCGCGACGGCAGGCCTAACCCCGACTGATCCACCTGGATGACGTTGCTGTTGGAGTTTTTGGAGTCGGCGCTGACGTAGACGGAGAAGAAGGGCGAGGTGCGGTAATGTGCCGTCACCTCCCGCAGCGTTGCGTTGAAGTTGTCCCCTGCCCAGGGACCCGTGATGTTCCAGCCGCCCAGCTGGGGACAGACAGCAACTGGCTTTCAGTTAAGGAACGACCACTTGGTGTTGCTTAAATATCCCCCCAACACCCCTCCTGGGGGGAAACATCTTGCAATGGGGCTAAAAAGCCCTGGAGAGGCAAGACCTGCCTATAAATCCCTGCCTCTTTCTGCCCCCCTGCCCTGGGGGATGCTCTGCCCCGGGAAGCACCGGGAATGGGATCTGGAAGGTGCTGGGACTGCCCATAAATGAGCTTTTTCCTCCCATTTGCAGCCGCCCGCGGAAGGCGGCTTTTCCGCAAGGAAGGGGACGAACCTTTTGGATGAGCTCCACAAGCGGGGCAGCGCGCAGCTCCTCGATCTTGCTCTCATTCATGCAGGCTTGGTAATAACGCTGCGCCTTGCGCTCCGCCTCGCTCGACACGTTGGCCGTGGTGTTTTCTGCGGGAGGTACCCGGGGGGGGCTCGC
>NW_009217507.1:10550-12999 GCF_000690835.1 Fulmarus glacialis
GCAGGGGGTCCATGGGGACCAGCACCTGTCCCCCCCACGGGGGCTGCCGATGCACACCGGAGCCCCCAGCCTCCCACCGGAGAAATATTCAGCCCCGTTTTGGGCAAAGCCAGGCTCCAAAAAGGCGCTGAGGATTGTTCCGCTGGTCCCCTCCGTGCCCCCAAGAGCATCCCACGGTCCCCAGAACTTCCTGGCCTCCTGCCCCCATCTCCTCTCCCACCCGCAGCGACTGCTCCAGCTCTTTGGAGCAGAAAGATAAAGAAAGAAAAAACAAAAAGCATTTTTCCAGCAGCTCTGATGTTCCCAGCATCATCCAGCCCCCCTGTGCTGCCCTTGCCCCCGTGCTGGCGCTCCCCAGCCCTATATTATTTATTTCTGCAAGAAGAAACAATAAACCCATTTTTCTCCTCTGCCTCCAAAACCATCCTTTTATTTTTTTCCCCCTCTAAAGCCCCTATCTCCTCTCCCACCCGCAGCGACTGCTCCAGCTCTTTGGAGCAGAAAGATAAAGAAAGAAAAAACAAAAAGCATTTTTCCAGCAGCTCTGATGTTCCCAGCATCATCCAGCCCCCCTGTGCTGCCCTTGCCCCCGTGCTGGCGCTCCCCAGCCCTATATTATTTATTCCTGCAAGAAGAAACAATAAACCCATTTTTCTCCTCTGCCTCCAAAACCATCCTTTTATTTTTTTCCCCCTCTAAAATTCTGCTTCCCCAGAGGTTTTGTGGATTTTTTTTTGTTTGGTTTTTTTGTTTGGTTGGTTTTGGTTTTGCTTTTTTTTTTTTATTTTCCTCATGACACAGCTTGCACCTTTGGCTTCCCAGCTGTGTGGTTTTATTAACGAAAGGTCCCTCGGCTCCAAGGAATTCAAGGAAATGCCGAGTGCGACCGTTTGGCTGGAGGCCCGGTCCCTTCTCCCGGTAAAACCAGCGCCAGATTTCTGCGGGAAGAGCTGGGGACGAAGCCATTCCCGCGCCACCCCCCTTCTCCCGAAAGACAACACTCTTCCCAAACCTTCTCTTTTCAGATAATCAGCCCCAGAGCCGTGGAAAGTGCTGATAAGGAGCCAGTTGTTTGCTCAAAGCTTGAACAAACCGTCCCTGCCGGTTGCTTGGATAAGCCGCCCAGCTTCGGTGTTCGCACGCAGAGGCTGAGCCCGGGATCCTCCCTCTGCTGGGGGAGTTTTGGCCCCAAAAAAAGGCCAGATTGGGAGGCAGCCCCCCAAAAAGCTTGCTTACAAAGGTTGGAAGCTACAGCAGGAGGAAAAACCCATATCGTTGCAGTGATATTGGGGTGCTATGGCCTCTGGATGCAGTCTGGGGTGCAAATCCCGAATTTCAGAGTTCTTGGGAATGCCGTGATGGGGTTTGCGGAGCCGAGGCCAGGACCCTTCCCTTACTCGGCACCAAAGAGCTGCAACACCATGGTCAAAAATCCCAGGGGCATCCAGGAGAGAAAACACAAACAGGATCTGCTTCCCAATGTCCTCGCAGCGCGTGCGTCACGGATTGGTTTGACGCTGGGGTTTAAGTCCGACCTTACATCCCCGTGAGTATGTTTTCAGCATCCCTTGGACGTAACGGGGCTCCTCGGCACCACGGGGGTCCCACCGCTCCCCCGTACTCACCCAGCAGATGCTTCATGATGGCCTGGTTGTGCTCCCAGAGGTTGTTGAAGGTGCCCCAGCGCGAGTGGCCGTCGGGGAGGGGGTTGGCCTTGATCCAGCCCCCGCAAGCGTAACTGAAAAAGTCCTCGCAGGGATTCACCGCTTGGTCCAGCGAGCTGAGGATGGAGCTGGTGACGGAGATGCAGGCTTCCGACAGGCACACGGCGGGTGGCCCTGGGAGTGGGTGTGATGGGTTCAGCTCCTCCGCTGCGGAGCGATGAGCCGCACCGGGGAGCGTCCTGCCTCGTACCCAAGCATCCCACCCCAGGGCGAGGGATGTGGGCAAATATCCCATCTGGTGCCCGAGCATCCCGCCCTGTACCTGAGCATCCCACTCCAGGGCAAATGATGTGCCCGAGCATCCCGCCCTGTACCTGAGCATCCCACTCCAGGGCAAACGATGTGGGCGAGCATCCCGTCCCATGCCTGAGCATCCTGCCCGGTGCCCGATCGTCCTGTCCCAGGGCCAGGGATACAGGCAAGCATCTCATCCTATGCCCAAGCATCTTGCCCAGTGCCCGAGCATCCTGCCCTGGGGTGAAGGATACGGGCAAGCATCCCATCCTGTGCCCAAGCATCCCACCGCACACCTGAGCGTCCTGCCTGGTACCTAAGGATCCCACCCTGGGGCGAGGGATGCGGGTGAGCACCCCATCCCGCGCCCGAGCATCCCATGCCAGGGAACCCCCCCAGCAACCCACCCGGCCAAGGGAGTAGGATCCCTGTGCAGTTCAAGGACTTACGGGCTCTGTACTGGAAGATGAGACCCAGCAGACATGCCGCAA
>NW_009217507.1:13240-13797 GCF_000690835.1 Fulmarus glacialis
CACCTGAGGGAAAAGCAGCGATGTTTCCCCACCGGCAGAAAAACCCACCGATGCATCTCCCATTTTGCTTCCTACAGCCCAACGGGCATGAATTTGGTCCCCGGTGAGGGATCCCGGTGCGGTTCAGGCTGGGAAAGGCGGCAGCTGCCTTCCAGAAACCGGCCAGGAAGGGCGGCACAATGGCAGGAAAGGGAGCGGGACGAGCGTTTCGGCAGGCTCACCTGCTCCCCTCTGCCACCCCGAACCCCTCCTTGAGCACAGCTATAACCCCCCGGGTGGTCTCCGTCCCCACCGCCGGCGCTGGGACAGGGTGGGGATCACGGCGGCGGCGGGAAGTGCCGTAACAGGATACTCCCGCTCGGCCGAAAAACATCCCCAGGAAACATCCCGATGCGGCGGCGAGCGGAGATGGCCCTACCGGGGAAAGCAAAAACACAGCGGAGCCCTGATTTTTTGGGGTGGAAAACACCATTCTGAACAGAGACCGATGGGGCTGGGAGTGGAGCCAGCACCAAGAGCATCGCTCCGGCCCCCAATCTTTCTGCGCGAGGACGGAC
>NW_009217507.1:14083-14617 GCF_000690835.1 Fulmarus glacialis
ATCGCGCCCCCCAGTCTCTCCCGGCGCTGGCTCCGGTTGCCGGGAGAGGAGCAAAGGGCAGCGGGAGCCAACACGGCTCTGCCCACGCCGGACTTTGCCCCATGGAAAGGCTGGTCCCAGGTGGAAAACCCTCCTGTAACCCCCTTCTGCTGCTTGCCAGGACCTAAAATACCCTTTTTTTCCCCCCTAAAACACACATGAAGTCCTACCTGGAAGCCGTTGGGGTACCCATCACCTTCGCCGATGGAGTCCAGGGGGTCTTCATCGTCCAACGTCGCCCGCTTGTAGGTCGACATCTGCACGGGGAGATGGGCAAATGGAGGTGCTCAACGGCTCCGGGTCGATGAAGAGGAGGAGGAAGGAGGGCGAGGAAGGAATACGCACCCTCTAAAGCCGCCTCCTCCTCCGGGGAGCTAAATCCCGAATGGCTCCGGGGTAGTAAAGCGCTAAACAAACGCCGGAGGAAGGTTATGGAAAGCAACGAGGGCCGGAGCCAAAAGCTGAGCGAAGCCCGAACCCGCCTCGCTTTCCCCC
>NW_009217507.1:14656-14917 GCF_000690835.1 Fulmarus glacialis
TAAAGCCGGTTCCTCCTCCGCCGGCTCCTGGCCCCAAAACGGGGAAAGGGGACCCCTCACCCCGTGCCAGGGACCCCCGGTGTGCCGGGGACCTCAGAGAGGTCGGTAGCGGAGAAAATAGCTTTTCACCCCGAAACTACCGGCTTGCCCGTGCTCCGCACCCCGTCTGTGAACCCTGCACACCCCGAAACACCCCGTGGGGTCCCTCCGAGCACCCAAAGGCGACGGCACCTTGCATTTAGGCTGCCGACAGGCTCCCTA
>NW_009217507.1:15062-15540 GCF_000690835.1 Fulmarus glacialis
CACCCAGCCGGATTGTCTCCCGCCGGGGAAAACAACCCACCACCCGCCGCCGAAGGGGTGAGCACCTCAAAACCCACCCCGGCCCCCGGCACCGATGGGCCGAGCGGCACTGGTCACATCCCTTTGCCCCCAATGCAGCGCAGGGCAGGGGTCTGCACCCATCCAGATGTCCCCATCCCGCTGCCATTGTCCCCAAAGGGACACCAAGTTCAACCAAACCCAGCACAGCCGTGCCTCAGTTTCCCCTGGTGGGAACATGCATGCAACGAAAGCACCAGTTCTCAGCCCAGTCTCTGATAACGGCCTTCCCAAACCTCCCCTTGCACAATTAATAACGAATCCCATCTTCTCCCCGGATCCCAAATCGCAGCCTGGGTTTAATTAGCCACAAAACCCACCCGGGGAGGAAAAAGTGTTAAAAGAAAAAGACAGTTTCCCTCCTTGGTTGTGCAAAAAGCTCCATTTCCAGCCCTAAAAA